>NW_020955546.1:79163-98492 GCF_003031625.1 Empidonax traillii | reverse complement strand
TTTGTTCCAGTACTTGTCCTTATCGTACTGCGAGACGGTGCTCAGCCATTTGTCGTTGTCCAGGAAATTGCCATGATTGCTGCTACTCGTGATGATTTCAGGATGCCGGCTCTCCACTTGCAGGAAGCACCAGGCAGCGATCAGCAGCACCCCCGACATCTGCAAGGAGAGCGGAGGAGCGGGGATGAGCGGAGGGGAGCGGAGAGGGGCGGTGGCTCCGCGGGCAGGGAAGTTTCGAGGGGACCCAAGTTGGGGCCAGTCGCCCCTCGCGCTCCTCGCCAACTTCTGGCTGCGGAGCTGCCGCGCCCGCCGAGCCCCCGCCGCGGAGGGGCGGGGGGACAGCGCCAGTGATAACGATAATAATAACAATAATAAAAACAGAGATAGAGCGGGTCACCGGGGCCAGGAAGGGACCAGCACGGTGGTCCCCAAGCCGAGCCGAGCCGAGCCAGCGCTGGCCCCGAGAAGTTTGGGTGCCAGGGCGGACAGGCAGCCCCTACCTCCGGGCAGCGCGGCCGGCCGGGGCTCCGGGCACCGTGCGCTGCTGATGCTGCTGCTTCTGCTCCTCCTCCCCGCGCTGCCTCCGCTCCGCTGTGCGGTGCCGCTGTTGGGCGGCGGTCCCGGAGGCGCTGTCCCGGCTGTGTGTCCCCGCTGTCCCCTCTGTCTGTCCCCGCTGTCTGTCCCCTCTGTCTGTCCCCTCTGTCTGTCCCCGCTCTCTGCGCGCGCCGCCGCCTCCCGCCGTGTCCGCGCGTGCGGGTGCGCGCGGGGCGGGCGCGGCCGGGCTCTGGCGCCCCCTGCCGGCAGAGAGGGACCCGGCAGCACAGGGAGGGGCCGGGAGGGGAATGAGGGAATGAGGGGAATGAAGGGAGTGAGGGGATAAGGGGATGAAGGATGAGGGATGAGGGAATGAGGGGATGAGGGAAGTGAGGGGATGAGGGAAGTGAGGGGATGAGGGAATGAAGGGAATGAAGGGAGTGATGGGATGAGGGGACGAGGGGATGAGGGGTTAAGGGGATGAAGGGTTTGAGCGATCCTGAGGAGGGGGCTCCGAGGAAACGTACATATGTCACAGAGTCACGGAATACGCCACGTTGGAAGGGACCCACAAGGACTATTGAGTCCAACCCTCACCCCTGCACAAGACCATCCCCAAGAGTCACGCCCTGCACCTGAGAGCATTGTCCAAAGTCTCCTTGAGCTCTGTCAGCCTTGGTGCTGTGAGCACTGCCTCATTCCAGCACCCAACCAGTCTCTGAGGGAAGAACCTTCTGAGATCCAACCTGACCAACCTGAACCTGCCATGACACAGCTCCAGCCATTCCCTGGGGGCTGTCCCTGGCCCCCCCAGAGCAGAGCTCAGTCCTGCTCCTCCTCTGCCCATCCTGGGAAGGTGTAACTGCAGTGAGGTCTCCCTTCAGACTCCTCTCCTCCAGCTGAACACACCAAGTGCCCTCAACCACTCCTCACACAGCTTCAAATCGAGGCCCGTCACCAATGCCAGAAGAATATAAATATAAGTATCTCAAAGAAGGGTGTCAGGGGATGGTTCCAGACTCTTTTCAGTGGTGCCCAGCAACAGGACACGGAGCAATGGCCATAAACTAAAACACGAGAAGTCCCACCTCAACACAAGGAAGAACTTTTTTGCATTGAGAGTGGAAGAGTACTGGAAGAACTGCCCAGGGAAGGTGTGGAGTTTCCTTCTCTGGAGACATTACGCTCTCACCTGGACGTGATCCTGCATCACCTGCTCCATGTGACCCTGCCTTGGCAGGGGAGTTGGAGTGGATGATCTCCAGAGATCCCTTCCAACCACAGCTGTTCTGTGATTCTGTGAGGAACCCTGGGGAGGAGGTCTGTGAGTTTACCTTGGGATGGTGTCTGTGAGGACACCTGGGGACAGCCTCTTGGGAGAGATCATCAGTGAAGTCTTCACTACCACTGCAGTCTGAAGAGACATAAAAGTGGCCTTAAAGACATAAAACCCCTGTCAAACCCCAGCTTTTACAAGCCCTCAGTAGAGTACGACTGTATTGAGTCAATCATTTTGCAATTACCTTCTCCAGCAAGAAAAAAGGAAGTTCTCCATTGCCAACAGAGGAGGTGGGAGGGAGGAGCTGGGATTGGGAGTGGATGCTCTGCCCATCCCCAAATATTGGGAGGAAGATATTCTTCTTCCTTTTACTTCTAAGCATTTCAAGGGTTAGGAAAGAGGTTTTTTCCACACCCACAGTTAATTTGCAAAACGTGGAGGGAGGGCTCTCGTTGAGGGTCTCATTCTCTGCACCTGATGGAAGAGAAAACTCATCCCTGCTATTTCAGACGATGCCCAAAAATGAGGATGTGTACTTGTGCTGGTCATTTTAAATACAGCTCTGACTACTGTTCCATGTGACATTTTTCAAACATGGTTCATTAAACTGTCATGTAAATACTGTCTTGTCTCTCTAAGAAAACTGTCAACAAGGTTAATTCCACATTTCCAGACAGACACATTAGGCATTTCTTTAGTAACACAGAAAGGGGTCATGTTTATTCATTTTTTACTGCTACATCAGAGCACTGAACTCAGTATACAGATCTATTCCTAGATCTGCTTTTAAATACCATTCCCAAATGTCATGTAACCACAATAAAAGCCTCTGGGATTGAAAAAAAACAAAACAAAACAAACAAAAAGACAAAACCAAAAACCAAAAACAAACAAACAAACAAACCACAAAAAAACCCCAACAAAACCCACAAAACCAGGGAGGTTTTATTAATTTTAGCAGCAGAGAACAAACATGTGCATGTAAGTACCCCGCACTGCATCCTCCCCTTGGTGCACACAGAATCTAATGAAAGCTGTGTGCCTGCAGGAGGGCAAAATACAACCCAATAAAAGCAACAAATAGAAGAAATCCAAACAAAAACCCTGCAGATTTGGATGTAAATCCTCATCTAAAGGCCTTGTTCCACCCTCCCTCCTGTGCTGGACTGCACCATCGTGCAGATGGTGGTCCAGGGTACATATTCCTCTCCAGTCTCTCTCTATTTTGCTCAGACCATCCTACAAACTGATAGTTTCAGTGGGAGATAAGGTTTATGTGACTTCCAGCTGGCAGGGTCAACACAAGCTTTCTCCTTTCTTCCTTATATTAACAGAGCACCGTGCAGTTTGTTCTGCACGGGCCTTTTTCTGGGAGGCTTTTAACAATAGAGAATTTGTCTCTTCTGCACAGACATTAAAGATCTTGCACCATTTTAAATCTCGTGGCTAAGAGGTTCCCCAGGGAGCTTGCAGAAATCTACACACAGTTCCCTTTGACTGATGTTTCTCCCCAGGTATCTCTGCCTTTCAGCACCATCACACACAAACCACATTCCCTGCTAAATATGGGAGGACATTTATACCCCATGACAGTTTTGCATAGGTGCACTAATTACTCCTTCCTTCATCCCACTGGAGGTCAGACCAACTTAATCCTCCTTTAACCAATTCTTCAACTCATGAATTGCCAGCCTTGCCTGGTAAAAAGCTGCAGAAGTTTCCACCAAAACTTGTAGGAGTTCTACCCGTCAAATACTGATAGGAGCAGTTAGTTCACCCCTGTAAAACACACTTGTTAGCACAGTAGACTTGGTCCTTTGGTGCCTTCAGCATGGTTGCCTTCACTGAGTATAAAACAGGCTGCTCTGCTTGCCAGTCAAAGACCTGAGAGATAAATTACAGCAACATTGTCTATAAAGTGAGTAATTACATTCCTACTTGTAGAATTTGTGTCAGAAATGTGTCTTCATTTATTTAATTACTCCATAATCCCATATTCAACACATGGCTAATCTTTCTTGATCCAGTAAAACACAGCCTTCCTGTTTAATCCTGATAGCAATCTCTATCACTCAGCAGCTGCAGCATTTCACCTCCTCACTGTTTATCATCCATGACTAGAATTGAAACACCCTTGTCTGCTGGTTTTTGTCTCTAGCCACTGTTATAATTGCCTCCAATTCTGATCCAAAAATACAGTATTACAGATCTCTCTATTGTGGATGACTCAAGCATTTGATATTTTGGATATAAAAAACTCCTTTGTTCCAAGTTAGAGGAACTACTGATAAGTTAAAAAATATTTTTTTTCTTTTGTTTTGTTATTGCAGCTGTGCCAGAGCATTGATTCTGGATTTTATTTGATAATTCAACTGTATAAATCTTTTGATCAGAAGCTGTGCTAACAACCATGCTCTCCCAGCTTCTGGCCGGCCTGGCCAGGGTCGTTCTGGAAGCAGAGGCTGGTGGTGCAGAAAGCATTTCCCACACGCAGGAATGGAGGGGCAGATCTTATCTCTGACTAAACTCCCCCTGCAGAGGGATGTTGCAGTTGTCTTAATAGGGCACTTTGGGACTTCCAGTTGACAGAGAAAGCCTTCAGCGCTAGTGCTGCAGGCAACAAAAGCACATTCACTTGTCCCTAGACCGGCCCAGGGATGGCTGGAAAAAACAAGTCAGGCATTCCTGCTTTCCCTAAAGCCACGCTCGGCCGGTCCCACCCCTGAGCCAGCAGTCAAGTCCACAGCAACACTCTACAAACCTTATTGTGGGGAGGATTTTGCTTCCCCCATTCATACCTGGCAGCGAGACTCACTTTCTCTCCTTCCTGATTGCTTCCATAGTTCTTGAGGCAGTGGCTGCAGCCTTTGTAGTAGTGCCTTGAAAATCATCTGTGGACTGTTATTGACGGTTTTCCCCCTCCTCTTGTGAGCCACAATTCCACTGACTTCATTTTTTTTTTTTTTAAACATTCACTGAGGAAAGGAAATCTTTACAGTAACAAATGTTTAAAGCGCATTTCTGTCCTTTGCTGTGTCCCAGAGTCCTTCACTACTGGATCAGGAAAATTCTGTTCTTGTAATTTAAAAATATATCACTAAAAAGGTGCATGCAGTGGGACAGACCTTTATTTAACAACCCTTTGTATCTTCCACATTCTGTTGTATCCTTTTAATAGACAGGGGTTTTATTTCCTCCCGTGAGTCTCAGAGCTGCAGATTCAGCTTTGTTAGCTCTGCTGGGCAATTGTGCAGAAAAAAAAAAAAAACTTGTTTAACCTGTGCAATAAGTGATTGGTAGCTTATACAAAGTTCCTGAGACATTTGTTCATTTTACAGCAGGCCATAATTCTTCTTCCTTAAAAATACTGCAAATGCAGGTTCTGACTTGACCTCTTTATTTGCCTCTGCTCTATAAGACAATCATATTTTATAGCAACAGTGACTGGATTTTTGGAAGAATTTGCTAAATGTTTGCCACCAGAAGGGCTGCAATTATGTGCAGGAAAATTAGGGATTTCTAGCAGGCAAAGTTCCCCCACCTACTTTGGAGACATTGCAGTTGGTGCCCCCACCTTCTTGTCCTTCTGAATCTCTTAAATCCCATGTCAGAGATTTCAGTGAAAGAGAAAACATCCCTTGACCTGGAAAGATCCTACATCACGTTCCTCAACCTATTAGCTAGTGTGTGTTACTTATGATATCCCATATTAAAGTGAGGTGAAATACTGGCAAGTCCTGGGCAAAGTAAAAGCTGAACACAGTTTGTGGCAGAAAGAACAAAAACCAGAACAATTCAAGTAAAAGAACAGTAAAAAAAACAAACCCTAAAAATAAAATTATTTATCACTTAGAGAAGTTGGAGGTGGAGTCTTTCCCACCTTGCAAAGCTGTCTTGGCCGCACGTGTCTGGAATGGAAAAGAGAAAAAATACATTTAAAATTGAAAAGACTTGAGTTCACATAAAATGTATAATCAAATAAAATGTTACATTTAAACTGAAAGATGAGATTGAGGCAGGTATCCAAAATGATTAACTTTTGCCTTCTGAGGCTAATCCTCGATTTCCTCTGCTGTGAAGAAAAAGAAACAAGTCCTTCTGAATGATGTCTTAGGAGGAGAAGTCTGTCCCAGCCACAGTGGGTTGTCTTGAGAAGGATGTTGTTGACTCCAAGAAGAGCCTACAAAACCAGAGGTAAAGCCAGGCCTTGTGATTCCTGTCCTCAGGATGTGCAGACTACAGGAAAAAATCACTTCACTCCCCTGAATCAGTCTGGTTGGGTCACATCCCAACATCCATCAATTTAAAGACTAAGTATTTAATGGGGAGATAATCCCTGCATATTTGACAAATGGTTTCACTTTTTTTATCTTTCTAGTGGGTATGGTGATCATGACAGAAGTAATTTTATAGCATTTCACAAAGTATCTTGTAAAATGGCAACCATATTTTATAGTGGCTTTTATTACTGCTGGAACTTTTACTAGGAATTGCATCACAAAACCCAGTTAACATAAATATTGCAGTGAAGAGCTTTCACCATTTAATTCCAGAGTTAACTCTGCCAATGCAGCCTTTCTTTTCACATGGAAAAGGTCATTAGAATTAAATTTGTCCTCAGACTGGGATGAAACAACTGGGCTGAAGTTTTGTAGCTCTCTAATATCACCCCAAAATCTGCCTCTGTCAAGCTCTCAGAGAGCTGCTTTAAGCCCTCTCTGTAATATCTGAACAGAAACAGAGATTTGGAGATTAACACGTGGAATATAAAATGGGTTTGTTCAATATTTACCACAGTGACATCCTGTTTTGAACACCTGCAAGGCACCTCAGCATGGAAAGACAATAAATAACACTGCTTATACTAATAGATTTAAAAAAATGGAAGATGGAGCATCATTAATGGCTGTACTGCATACATTCTATTTGCATTCATGTAAATGTTAAAGAAGACTCAAGTGTGCCTGTGCTTCCCCCACGTTATACCTTTTTTCTTCTTAAACTTTCCCAAATTTCCCCATTTTTGCTACTACTTTTCTTTCCTCTTTAACACAACATCATGCAGTCTCCATGTTTTGAACTCTCTATGACCATTTCTTTCATCCTTCCTTTTCTCCTTACGTTCACATCACTCTTTCCTTCCCTTTTTTCTCTTGCTCACATAAGCACACACTAAATTCCTTACCGTCTCCAGATTTCCTGGAGATTCCAGAGCAATCTGGAAGAAGCTGTGCCTGATGAACCATCCAGCAGCTCAAGGCCAGGTTTGGCACGAGCCCTGTTGTGGTGTGGTTAACATCAGATTTGAATCAGCTGAGTCATCTGAAAACAACTAGAACTGGGGATTTACTGCACCAAACAATCTTCTGGCTCTCTCTAAACCCTCTTTTCATTAAAGCAAATAAAACAGGAGTATTGATGCCTGTAGATGAGGACAATAAAGATGAGCCACAGCTGAGCCATAATGGTTTGCACACTCATAAACCCTCCCCAGGCTTTGTGGCTTCAGTGCTTGCCTGTGGGGGATAACGTTAAACATGTGCTGGAATGCAATACTCTTGGATAATGGAGAGAAACAATTTTCTTTCTGCCTGCTGCTACATTTTAGGCATGAAGCTTAAGCTCTCCAGGGAAGCTGACAATTCCCTTTGCCGAGAACTCAGTCCCTTATGGAAAACCAAATGCTATTTTACACAATCACCCCATCACCAGTTTGCTTCAGATGAAGTTTGTGAAGGGAGAGAAGAGGGGCACTTGGGGTTATCAAGAGCTGGAAGAGGTAAAAAGGTGCAGGTAGGATTGGCATCAGTGTCTGCTTGGACCTAGGGGAGCTCAATTTGAGGACTGAGGATCTCATGTCCCAGGTTTGGCACCAGGGTTTGGAATATCTGATTCTCAGGGGCAGCTTCAGGCTTTGGGACACTGAAAATGACTGACAAAAATTTGGCCATTGGCCCAGGTCTGCTGCAAGCCTTATTGAGCTTGTCAGTGTTTGCAGATCTGGGAAAATAGATGAGATATGTTTTTCTAAATCCAGACCTCGGATGAAGTCAAAACTGCAAGTTCCAAAAGTGCAGCCGAAATCCCCCTAAAGAAAGAAATTAATATTATTTCCACAAGTCATCTCTGCATGTTCCTGGCCCATATATTTTTAAAAATGGGATTATTGAATAGTTAAAGAGGCAAAGATAGTGACTCCCCAAGGCTTCATAGAAAAATGTGTGAAGAGATACACAAAGGTGACTTTAGACATTAAAAAGTCTAAGAAAAGGTCTGAAGTCTGGCCTCAAATGAAGCATGTGCTATTAAATATTGTCACCTAGGCCAGCCAGAGAGATTACACTGGAAGAGTACATTAGGAGACAACCACCAGCACACTGATGCCACAGAAAAAATGCTCCTCTGCTCAGGAGAGTTTATCAACATTATCTAGAAACCGCTATATAATTGCATTATTCTCTGTCCCCCCCTCAGCAGCTTTTTTGCAAGATACTACAATTAAACCGATAATCTTATGTCTCAATTTATTTTCCTAGATATGCAAATACTGACAAGCTCAATAGGCTGCTTAGAATGTGTGGTTTTGAGCCATTAATTTGAATTGTGGCTTCAGACTCCTGACCAATATTTCTCATCATTCACAGTCCAAAGGGTTGTTGGGAGAACGTGCCAAAAGAACAAAGAACCTGCCCAAACACACTAGGATTGTTTCCAGACTTCACATCACAGTAAAACAAAATAAAAATAAATTAAACTAGTTGAATCACTTGCTGACATTTTATTCAGCAGAAGATGGAAAACCTGTTGGGTGTTCAAAAACCAAAGCTGCTCTCAGCAGAGACATGAAAAAGGTGGAAAAACAGCAGCATGGCTTGGATCCCAGATTTATCCCCCAGCTCTCACTCAAGGCTTCTCAGTCCCTGCATCCCAGAAAGAAGGATACAAGGGCACCCACACCTGACTCTTGCTGGTTTACTATGATAAATTCCCATCTCCTTACTGGGGGTAAATGCAAACTGTCGTGCTCCCTGCAAAATCCAAGGAGTGTGTAATTAAGAGCAGATGTTTCCATCCTTGTTTATGCCTGTGTAGTGACAGGGAAGCACATGAAGTTCAATTCAGCAAGAGCAAAATGTTATTTAAGATCATATGGGAAAGCACTGAGTAATGAATTTTTCTCAACTGGATAGAAAAACTACACCCTCTTTAAGTCACAACATAAAGTTTACACTGATGAAGACAAATAGGAAAAAAAAAATCCAACCACAAGACAAGAATGTGGAGTGGTTTGGTTAATTTTACCAAAAAAAGCCCCTTGGGAAAATTATGCATAATTTATATTCTTTACTCCTTCAAACAACTCATACACTCCCTAAATGCAAAGTACAGATTCTTGGAAGAGCCTTTGATTAAAGTTTCCCACGTCAGTCACAGGTGTTACAACATGGGTGCTTTGATGGAGACTAATAGAGCATAAGAAACATAAACCAAAAGAGATGTCAACAAATTAACACCTTGTCTGGATCCTGTTAGGAATTCTGAATTAAAATTCCATTTCAGATTTAGTTTATAAAAAAAACCTGTCTTATTGAATGAAGCACCAGATCATTAAAATGAATCAATTCATATTCTCTAGGGGCCACATTTTCAGAGTTTTGAGATGCCCAATAATTCCATGGAGGTGGAAGTATCCATATTTATCTCAATACCAACAACCTTCTCTAAGCATGGGAAAATCACTCCTTGCACTGTGTCTTGCACTGGTGTAGCAGGGGCTTGGGAATGATAGAGCCAGGAAGGACTGTGGTTTAATAAAGGTGGGATGGATACAAATAAGAACTGTCTGGCACTAATGGGCTGTGCAGGGAGCTCCCAGAGGAGGCATTGCTGGAGACTCTTAAGAAGAGGATGATTAAGGCATTGGGGAATATTCTCCAGGGAGCCATCCTGCAGTGCCAGAGAAACGGGCTGGTAGGCAACACAGGTAGTTTTTAGCAACTTCAAGGCGTGGAATTCTATCCCCAGCAGCCCTGCAGAAAACTCCAGAGAGGCAAGGTTATTTCCTATGTACATAAAATTTGGGTATGGGAATCAGAGAGTCCTCTGTTCGGCATATAAATGCACACAGTTGTGTGATCTTGATACAGAATATAAATAAACAGTGGCAGAGATGCTGAAGATACACACACACTCACTGGCAAGGTATTGCCCTCAAAGTATCTGAATGTAAAATATGGGATATGGCTGCTCTGGATTACATTCCTTTCCATTTTCAAGTTTTTCTTCAAGGGTTGAACAATTTTTCACAATTTATTTACCCTTAGCATTAAAGAGCACCAATTTGCATCCAATCCTTAATCCAAATGGACTTCCCCAGCAATTAAAAATCTGTGTTTCGAAGATGAAGCTTTAATATTGTGACATTCGAAAAGCAACCAAAGGTTTTCTCTGATTTTAAGCAGAAAGAGGAAATAATGTATTATTCAAGCTCCAGAGCTTGCTTAATGCAAGATCAATTTTGTTAAGTGTTGCTTAGCAATGGATTATGAGTGCAGATCCTGAATATTAATGCAGGGTGGATATGGCAGCAATTCCTGTGAAAGGACACTTTAGAAAGGAAAAGAAAGGATTTTCCCAGTGAGCCACAAACAGATGAATACCTGTGGAGTTCCATAAACAAAACCAGGTCACATCTCCCTCACCTCTTGTGTCATTTATTGGTCACCAAGACACACAGCGGGAACTTTTCGATCATCTTTGCTGTTTTCCAGGTGTGTACCCAAAATACTGACAGTCTGCTCCCAGATCCTGAGGCAGAGACAAACATTACAATGGTACAGGGTTCATCAGAGCAACAGGAACAAGGCTTGGTCACAGTTTTCTGGAGGATTCTGCATTATTTTTACAGCCCTTCATTATTAATCTTTTTTTATGAAATTGAAACAACACACAGATTTTTATCTTATACTATCATGAAGTACTCCTTCATGTTTATTCTAAACTGATTGAATTAACTAACACATTTTGGTCATTTCACAGCCTTGATTATAATATAGTTGTTCTGGAAGATCCCATATTTCCCAGCATCTGCCCACATGCCTCTTTTGGGACTTTGACGTTAATTTACTAAGTCTATCTTTAATAAAGGTGTAAATTTATAAGAAAGTGCTTATTTGACTCTCATTGATTATTGTATAATTTGTGTGAACAGGTCCTACCTAATAAAAGAACAGCTTTTCGAGTGTATTTCTTCCAAACCCTCTACATTTCCAACTTGGGAAATCTTCCTTGTCTGTTTTTCTCCCCTCAGACTCAGCTTTATTTATGACATCTAATTTTCTTTAAATGTAGCTTTAAATGAAGTGCAGATTTGTTTTTGTGTATTTCTTTGGGGAACTGAGGAGAAAAATACATGTATCTGTAGATGTGTGACTGTTGATCCTCAGACTGCTTCCAACTAGTAATTAGACTGTAAACTTTTTCAGGACAAGGGCAGCCTCATAGCCTGGGTCTTTTAGAGCAATGGGATCCAGTAGATGACTGCTATCTTCAGCCATAATATTAAAAATAATTACCAGTGTTTATATTATAACATCAACCAGGGGTTTCAGAATTCATACATAAAATATGAGACAGCCCTTGCCAGAGCCCGAGTAGCACAAGTTATTTCAGCAAAGCACTTAAACATAGTTATGACCTTGTGGATAAACTTGGAGGCTACTTTGGTATTTTTTTCTCTTGCATATTTTTTCTTTCCCTGCTTGTTTCTTTTTTTTTTTTTTTTTTTTTTTTTTTTTTTCTTTTCTTTAAAGGTTTTTCTCCCCAGCCATGGCAGGGTATTTAAGAGAAGCACAGCAGTAAAAGAAGCTCGGGAGAAATAACCATCTTCCACCTTTGTAACAACTTTGTTCCTTAGCAGGAGGGAGAATGACTTGCCTTTTTAGTTTGGAAACATTTTGCTAAGGTTGGATATCAGAGAAGCACGATGCAGTATCTCAGCCCAACCATCAGTGACTTCCTCCTCCCAAGTTCTGCTGCACAGCTAAAATCTCAGGTAATTCAGGCTCAGAAATTCAATAAAGACCTTCAGAGAAACCTTCCTCCTGAAGATTGGATGGTCTGACTGCTCAGGGCTCAGATAAGCAGCAGGAAACCTGCCAGCCAGTTTTTTTCTTGATTGGCAAACCCTAGGCAGCATTTCTTTTTCCCTTCCACTTTCATGAGCTTATATACAGGGCTTTTTTTGGTTTGTTTTGGCTTTTTTTTTCAGAAGGCTGCATTCATTCCCTGTTACTGTAGAGGTTTGCTTTCCACTGGAGTCCTTGCTTTCTCAGATGAAGAACCTCACACATTTTTTGTTAGTCAGTAGTTTTTAACTTACTTGCCCGTACTTTGTGTGCTTTTGAGTGCCACCTTCTATGTGTGACATCAAATTTAACAACTGAATCAGCTCTATTTTGCACAGAAATAGAGGGAGCTTTTGACTCCTTTCTGGAGAACACAGTTCCAGAGTGGCTAATAAGAAGAAGTGTCTAATTAGCACATAAATCAAATAAAATGTACCGGCACACTTGTCTTCTGCCAGAGGAGGGATTTAGAACCAACCTTTTATTCCATTATGCCCAAATTCACCCTGGTTCTTTAACACTAAGGAAGAAGTATTAAGCAGTTCTTCACCAAGTCATCATGTTTTCATCAAGGCTTCAAGAGAAGGGACCAAGTTAAATCCCAGAAACACTGGTTAGAGGAGAGGCTTTTACTTCATCTGAAAGGCTCAGACCCACCCCTGTGTGAACGCAGATTTGGTACCTTACAACTGCATCTTGAACCAGGCAAAGCTTGATTCAGGAAGAAACTCTTCTACACCACAAGAACACTTCTTCTGTTAAAGGATAAGCTTCAGCAGACCCTCTTCACCCTTGTGCAGTGTTGCTGCTGAAGGCAAAGGGGAAAGCAGCACAGCTGGAAGCTTCCAGGGAGAGATAAGCGTGCCTCCTTTCTTAAAATGCACCAGGCATCTGTGGTACTGTTATTCCAGCCTGGATCACCAGGCAGCAGAAGAAGACACCACACATAATTAAAATCAATAGTGATATGTTGATTTACATCTGCTAAAGATCTGCTTCTCTGCTTCAAGCATCCAAACCCCAGATGGAACCTGCAGGTAATTTAGATAAGAAACACCAGCTTCACTTAGAACTGACATAAGTGATTTTTCTAAGGAGAGGTAGGCAGAGCTTTCCCAAAGAATGGCTCCCAGCATATCAAGGGACAGGATCACAGGAAAGCTCCCTTGCTTGCAAGAATGTGTTTTGTTAGAAATGAATTTGCATCCAGAGGGAAGGAAAGTGATAAAAAACTTAAGAGATAGGCCAAATTCACAGGGTAAAATTAAAAGGAGTAAGAGTAAAGTGGCTTTGGTAATTGCACATGGAAAGGTTTTGTTAAGGATAATGATAAAGGTATGCAGCTATGATGCCGTGAAACTATATGCAGATAAAAATATTCCATGTACACACAGCTTTAATGGGATTTTTCATCTTTTCTTTTATCACATGGAAGTCTTGTGTGATACATTATTTTACTTATATTATGTTATTCTATCCCATAAGAGTAGCTGATAATCTGTTGAAAGGGCATTTATCTGTTTTTCTCCTGGATTCTTTTGCAGGCCAACCCTGTGGGTAAAGCAGTGTGGCCCCAGAGAGGAAATACAGAGAGATATCACCCAATACCCATTAATCTCCTGTTGTGGAGCTGCTTCATCACCTTGGTTAGACAAAGAAAAATTCATAGAAGGCAAGCAGGGCACATGTTCTTGCACAAAAGCAAAGAGTGTAAGGTCATTCCAGGATTCTCCCAGCAGACATCCAAAAATGCTGCACTGGAATTGTTAGAAAGGTGGAGCATAAAAAAAACAACAGTCTGATTTTTGCTGCATGGTGCAAGTGCTGAGGAAAGGGAAGGGAGAATATAAACATTTATCTGTGTGCCCCCAACAGCTCCCTACATTTCAGAGCCAGAAAACAGAGGGAGAAAGTGTGAAATCTCTCCTCCAATCTCTGGTTCCCTGCTGCTACTTCTCCTCAGAACCAAACCTGCATTAGAGTGATAAAGAACAGGATATCAAGTCCCTGGAGCATTGTAATTAAACAATTGAAATGGCAGCACCTGAACAGCAGTGGCAACAGCATTTTGGTGATTCCATGAGGGAGTTAAACAGAAAAGCCCAGAGAGATGGGCAAAAGTAAAAAAAATTTAAAACCATAAATTGAGATCGTGCTGGAAGTGGTGAGATAAAAGCAAGAGGAGCACCTGGCTGTATAAATGCAGTTACTTGAAACAGAATGCCTGAGAGTGTTTTATTAAAATTGGGCTTTTATTATAAGAAGCAGGGGCTTGTTTAATAAGTATTCCTGCTAAAGACCTAAAGTGTCCTCTGTCCATGCAGTCTGCAATCCAAGGTTATCAGAAGAACTGTTGCTATGGGCTGAACTCAATTTAGCACTTGCTTTTCTGTGTGGTGAGTGGATGTGAAAAGGATTCAGCAACACAAATCTGTCTGTGTTCTGAATGAGAAATGAACTTTTGCTAAAGATCTTGCAAACCTCGACTACAGCTGCACAATCCTGATACTGCCAGGCAGGAGAGGGTGACCTATTTGTGTCTGTCTGAACTTTGGATTCATCTTTTGATCACAAGCAACAAAACCTGCAGCAACACAACAAACAGGAGGAGGTAGGGAAGTGAGACCTGTGTGTTTAATTGTCCTTATATGCTGCTTAACTTCGGATTTTAATTTAAGATTTTTCTCTTAAAACCATCCTTTACCATCCACATGCTCAGGAGATTTTTTAATCATTATTATGAACAAGGAAAGTTGGAATACTGCAGGCAGAAGGTGAGGAAGGCCATGCATTGTGATGTAGATTTCATTGTCAGGATCCACAGAAATAAATTTCATTTCTCTAAAGAGGACAAAGGAAAACTTGATCTCATCATTATTGGGATACAAGGCACAACATGAATAGGACAGTTTGCAAAGAGTCCTCTCATCTTCCCTCCCCAAGTATTTGTGCCCTGCAACGTCTCTACAAAATTCTCTGCCAGGAGACAAACCTGTCCTTTTGGCTTATGTGCAGATGATCCCAGAACCAGAGGACTAAAGAGGATGTTTACTGAACTGCTGCAGTGTGGTCACCATAGTCTAACAGTATCTAATGATGTTCTTGCTGCTGTTCAAACTTCTACCCCACAAGTTCTGAAACTCCTCGTAACCGGCACCGTTTCAACCAAGACATCACTACAGCAGAGAGAGCAGGACCTTTCCTTTGCATGAGATACCACATAACAAGCACTCTGGATTTTAAAACCTGCTCTTCTCATTGTTCAGTCTGTCATTAGTAAAGCAAAGACCAGCTTTGGCACTTTCTAGAAACCCCTGTTAAAAAATAAACAAACAAACAAACAAACAAAACCCACCAAACCCAAATAGAAGTAAAAGTAAAAATTAGGTTGCTTAAATACTTTTGTCTTTCAGATTTATTATTTGCATTTCCAGGCATTTTTGGCAGTGCTTTGCCCCTCTGCCCCCATACAGGAATTCTCAGGACACACACCATGCCTCTCCTTTGCCACAAAGTGTGAGGGGAAAGATGGACACAGTTCATTCACCTCACAAGGCAACAGAAGACTGTCTGAAGCTCTAAGCTCATCTCACGGGTTATTATTTACTTACTGCAGTAGAGTCTGAGGATTATTATCATTACAGCCCCTTGTTCACTTCAGGCACATGGTCTAATCAACTCTCCTCATGGTCAAGTAAGTGGTTTGAGGCAGTTCCCCCCCAAATTCATTGCTTTTATATCAGTGTATAATCAGAGCTCCTGCACGAACGCTCCCAGGAAGATTGTTCCAGCAGCCAAGCTGTTCCTGAGCTGGGATATTGCCTCCTGATGGTGTCAGAAATCCAGAACTACCCCAGAGGGCACTGTGGGAAAGCAGGAGCAGAGGGGAGCTGTTCAGTGCTGCTCCAGAGCTGCTCCTGATCTGGGCTCTCCCTCTGGGCTCTCGGGTGGTTTTCTCCTGCCTTTCCCTTCAGCAAATGCTCCTGCCCAGTTACACAGAGCAGGGCTGAGCCCTGGAGAGAAAAACTGAACACACTGTCCTGAGTCAACAAGGATCTGCACCACAGAGACCTGCAGGTGCTGCATAAACCCCAGCAAGGCTCTTTTCCTTTCTCCTCAGAGCAGAGAGATCCTTCCCCCTGTGGGCCCTCCACTTGCTCCTTTAATAGCTTTTGTGTGCCAAGCCCTATAAAACACAGCCCAGATTCACTGCAGTGTGTGAGGCAAATTGTGTGCATAAGTCACACACAAGCTCATAAGTATTTTTGTTAGCTGTGTGGAGAATATCATGTTATTGCAAGGCAGTCACATTTGATCATTAAAACAGTTCTATGTAATGGCCATATTATGTTGTGATAATCTGTTGCACTTCTGAGCACACACCCATCTCAGAGTTAACGTGCCTGAAGATAATTTCTCTAAGGCAGGTACATCTCAATGTTTGGATCAATAAAAAGACTCTTAAATTTGGTACTTGTGTCTCTTTATGCATGAAATTATACTGAGTTTCTCCCTCATATACATATAACAAAGAGAGCTAACACAGTCACTGGAATTTTAAGTACTGCATTCACTAAAGTTAAACTTACAGAAATCAAAACTACACAGCCTCAGGGGGAAAATAAATTCAAATTCTGAGAATTTCAAATCCGAAGATCCCTGTATTAGGATTCCACTGGAAAAAAAAACAAAATCAGTTATAAGAACAGAACAAAGGTCCTTCCTGAGCAAACAAGTGGCACAAATAAGAATATTCAATAATTCTGTCACCCAATTTCCAGCAGCATCTGTAGCTGTGACCTGAGCCCCTGGCTTGGCTTTCATGGCTTGTCTGGCTCACCTTTCCTAAGTCCAACTCTTCAGACGAGCTGGACACGCCAGCAGCAGATTTTGGACTCCTCTCCCAGCCATGACTGGTATCACATCATAGAACTGTTCTATTTCTTCTCTTTGAGCTCAAGGAACCTTAAACCACACGTCACTTAAGCAGCCCTTTCTGACTCAGGGTTACTGGGAACCACCCACAGAGTCTGAGTGAGGGGCAGTGCAAGGAGAGAGTTTGCAGCCACACAGACACCCAGCCTACAGATCACCCACAGCCTCTGCTCCACCCCAGAAACCACATAGTGAAATGATATGGTACAATATGACATGATATGATTCTATATTACATGACAACCAAAGGGGGAAAGGGGATAAAGGGGAGGATAAGTGAGGACAACAACCTGAACTGGAATGTAGTGGGAAGGTGCATCCCTTCACCCCTCAGCTTTGTTTCACCTGTGTGCAGCATGGAAATAATCATGTCAAGGGCAGGCCAAGCTGCTGGGAGGATGCACATCCTGCTCCATGGCAGCTTTCAAGATCTGAAGGTTTTATTTCACAGTGAGCAGGAGAGTGACCTGTAAGATCTGTCATGAAAAAATGCAGTGTCAAAGCATTCGCTTGCTGATCAAACCCTGAACATTTCAGCTCTGGACAAATGTAAAAATGCAGCCAAAAATTCCCATAGGGCTTGTGCCTTTCCTGTAGGAGACTGAGGACTAAATCCCTGGCATCTTTATTCACAGGGCTGCTGTTCAGCTCTGTGCACAGCCACGAGAATCAATGAATTTACTGATCCACTCTCCCTGTGCCTCTGGCAGTTGGTGCAGGAGGCAGAACATTCCTATCCACGGGAAAGCAAAGGTGCTTTGAAACAGGAGTCACACCCTCAGGGTCATGGGGACCACTGACCCCTTACCTGCTGGAAGACCTGAAGCCTTTTTGTGCCCACTTTGCAGCAAAGGAAGGAATGACAAAGTTTCAGCAGTGAGAGAGACAGAGCTCATTCCTCAGAAACGTGCAAATCTTGATTAGGAAAATAAAAACTTCAGTAATGCCCCCAGAGTTAACAGGCTCAGGCTATTTGGCAGGTTATAAATATTCCTGGAGAGTCATCAGCATCTATCAAAAGCACGAGAAGTTTTGCTTTGTTGGGGTTGCTGTTGCTCCCACACTGCAAGGCATCAAAAGGAAAGTGGCCTGGCATGGTTTCCTTAGAGCTGAATTATTTACATGAAAGGCTTGTGAAATTAGATCCTTTCTCCATAATCAAAAGACTTTTCACAATGATATGAAACAAAATGCTTTCAGGGAGCGCATAAGTCATTCCTGTATTTTATCTTTATAGCCCATCTCCTTTAATCTCATGGCATGATGTGGACCTCAGTTGAGTCCACAAGCCTTTTAGCTCTGCAGAAACGTTGCCTGGAAAAAAGTCTCTCTCTGTGATGACGTGTATTTGAGAGGAAAGAGATGAACTGGTTTAGAACTCGTCATTCCTTTGACCATTTTCTTTGTTTCACAACTGTTTTGTCTCCATTTCTAGACAGTACAGAAATATAACTTCAACCTTTGTTAGCTGAAATAAAGAAGTGAGTTTGCAATTATTTGCTATACTTCCCAAAAGTAGGGCACAGACTGGATGGACAGCTGAAGGGTGATTGCCATCATTATAACAGCATTGTTTTGATCTTCATTTGATCTCAGTCCAAATCTCTCATAAAAATGTAGCAAATGGTGAAAAATATCAACCTGGAGCGTTTGGTTTGCAATGAACTAATGTGACCAGGAACAGAACTAAGATGGGACCCAAATTTGTGGGACTTATTTGGATTTATCTTTTAATATTTAATACTATTCTCTTTTTTAACGTAGTTTAATATTACATTGAAGTTTTTTCTGCATCTTGGAAGCTTGTGAGAAAAACTCCTCCTGCTTGGTCAAGCGAAACATTTTAGGTAGAACAGCTAAGATATATAGTATGATTATTCAGAAGTTTTGCTTTTATTTTGGTCTTTAGTCACAAGATCTGACAATTTCCTATAGAACATTTACTTGAGAATTAAACAGATACATTTGCTGTGACAAACACTATATGAAAGCTTTTGCTAAACTGGGCCATCCCTGGGCTGGAGTGTTGTGGTTGGGGAATTTTGAAAGCATTTTCTGAACTTTCTAAATAGCACAAAAGTCTTTGTTCATCAAGTCTGCAGATTCATCCCAGCTGCACATCTAGTTTGCACATTTGTCATCTTCTTTATGACAACATCAAACATTTTCCTTTTTTTTTTTAACAGCTAATGAATCATATAGTGAGTTATGGCTCTGGTGCATTACCCAGAAGTCATGCCTGAGAATATATAAAGGAACAGGATGGAATGTCTTCTGCCTTCCATGTTTCCAAGGGCAATTGCTCATTAGCTGTTTGCAGGTATGGGCTGCAGGTATTTGCATTTTAAGAAAGTGAGCAGGCTTTTCAATGGGCCCCCATCAGTCTTCCTGGCAGCTGCAGCCACCAGCATTCCCAGGCATTGTTTTGTGGTGATAACTAAAGGATTGCATTTA
>NW_020955546.1:76374-78989 GCF_003031625.1 Empidonax traillii | reverse complement strand
TGCCTTCCATGTTTCCAAGGGCAATTGCTCATTAGCTGTTTGCAGGTATGGGCTGCAGGTATTTGCATTTTAAGAAAGTGAGCAGGCTTTTCAATGGGCCCCCATCAGTCTTCCTGGCAGCTGCAGCCACCAGCATTCCCAGGCATTGTTTTGTGGTGATAACTAAAGGATTGCATTTATTTAAAATTGTGTTATTTCTGAAAGAATGATGGCAGCTGGCTGGGGTGCAGCCTGCCCCACTTTATGAGGCTCACAACCTTAGAAATTTGGTTCCCATTGCAATAATGCAGAGTGCCTGGGGGGAGAGCAGGAAGGTGTTCTATTCTCTCTCAGCAAAGGTGAAGGCACTCAGAAAATAATTTCCCTGGTCCTAAAAACGGTGAGGACTGTTCAGCCAAAGACAATTAAAAACCTTCCCTCAAGAGTGGCTCTTCCAAGGCTGAGATATTTCTGCCCACTGTCTCTAGTGGGGATGAAACAGCCCCTTTCTGAGGAGCTGAACCACAGACTGGTTACTAACAGGGGAAAGAAATTTTCCCATCCCAGCCCTTTCACAGGTATAAGAAGTTTCCAAATGATTCAGTTTTCTTCTGTCAGAAACAGAAGCTCAACACAGTTTGAAATTTTAACATTTAATTCAGTCTGGTTTGAAAAGCTGTTATCACCTGTTTAATGAGTTTTACTACAGAAGGTCTCTTAAACAGGCAAAGAGGGACTATTAACCCTGAACATAAAGACTGCTTTTCATTCCCCCAACAACCTCGTGTTTGTGGCTCCCTGACACAGCATTTCATAAGTTGGTTTATCTTCCAGGAGTGGAAGATACTTAATTGTTACTAAGCTGCCCTTCAAGGAGAGTAAAAGAATTAATTGTGACTGAGCTAAAATATAAAGGCATCTGTATTTAAAGAGTCCAATTTAGTCTTAAGGCTCCAATAGTGAGTAATAAATCCTCAGTTAGAGGCAATTGTTAACAGTGAGTTTTGTCCAACGTTCTCCACTGCACTGATTCGAGTTTTTACATTCCTCACTGCAATGATGCAATAAGACTAATGGAAACAGAGGGCCATAGAGCTAATTTTCACTGACTTCTTTTTCATACTCTTTGTAAATCTGAGCTCTGGAACCAGAGTAGTTCTGAATGCTACAGCATAGACAGCGCATCTTAAACTCCTTAACAGCCTGTAACTGTGATGTCTTTGGCTGAGTCAAACATGCTCTTGACAGAAACATCTACTCCATGTTCTCTTCCCTGTTACAGTGAAAATACAACAGCTTCAGCAGTGGAGGAACATCCAGAGATTAAACTCAAACTCTCACGTTTACTTGAGATGTCTCACTGAATTAATCACCTCACTTTGTTAATTAACCTTGCTTAGTAGCATTAAATAACTCTGTGGTTTCTGTTCATCTGTGGCACCAAGGCTGTTTGGTGCTCACTTGACTACAGAGGATCATGTAATGACTCCCCAGAGATGTTTTATGAGAGGGACTGTGAAAGAGCTTAATCTTGGCCAGGTGATTTATACTGGTCTGTTTACTGCTGCTAATTTTGAGGTCAATAAGGCAAAGCAAAGAAACACGAGTTTGGAGTCGGAAAACAGATTAGGAAAGCAAAGAACTAAACCTGCTCTAGCACTTGGGGCATTTGTTGCCTTTGTACAGGTGAAAAGTTTGAACCCAGCTTGGTGAGTCTCATATTATCGGTGAGCTCTTTCTCAGCAATATATACAAGCACTGAGTTGTGAAATATTGCTCTTCTCTCCCTTTCCAGCTCCTTCTTACAAACCCAGAAAAAAAAAAAAAAGCATAAATAATCAAGTACCAGCCTTTTCACACAGAACCCATTATTATTATTATTTTCAGGAATCATTGCTCCCCTAGAAGTGATTTGTTAAGTACCAGAAATCTCCCAAGAAGGAACCTACAGTTGTTTTCCCTTTAAATACACACCCTCAGACAAAAGAAATGCCCGAGTCCACATGCTTGAAGCCAGCTGTCCAAAGAGCATCCTTGAAGGGTGCAAGCTCAGGAGGATGCCCAGTTTTGCATCTCCAGTAGGTCTGAGAGTGGAATACCAGAAGTCAGGTTTCATAGTGAAAATATCTGCAAGCTCTTAGAGTATTTCAGGCCCTGCAAAAACAGGCAAACAATCCCTGCTGTTTTGTTGTAAGACTGTCACTCCTCTCAAGCACAGCATTGATCCCAGCATCAATGGCCCCTCTGATATCTTGCCTTTCAATGTAATTCTGGAGCTGCAGCTCAGACCAACTCACAAAGCAAGCACCAGTTTGTTTGGGTCTGACTTGACCAATCCTGAAAGAGCAGAATCCTGATTAGGTCTAGAATTTGATGTCATCCATCTCAAAGAAGATTTGGATCTGAATGTTCTGGTTTGCATTTTTCTGTTACTGTTGGGTTTGTGTTTCCTTGTTGGAGATTTAGGGTTTTAGATTTTGTCCCTTTTCATATGGCTGGAAAGCCCAGAGTAATTAATTTTTGAAAGAAGCTTTTCTGCTTCACCTCTTTTAAATGGGTTTTTTTTTTTTTTTTTTTTTTTTTTTTTTTTTTTTTTTTTTTTTTTTTTTTTTTTTTTTTTTTTTTTTTTTTTTTTT
>NW_020955546.1:13146-75927 GCF_003031625.1 Empidonax traillii | reverse complement strand
TTTTTTTTTTTTTTTTTTTTTTTTTTTTTTTTTTTTTTTTTTTTTAGCAAGAAAAGAATGTAAAAATAAAGAGAGCAAATAGTGGGGATCCAATCTGGCTCTTATTGACAGCAATCTGTCTTGTTTGTGTAACAGGCCAGAGGAGACAATAATATTTAAATCTTTACCCCATCCTCCCTTGCAAAAGTAGCTGAAAACCACTGGAAAGGAAAGAAAACAGAAGGAATGATTAGTGGGAAATCCATTAATCTATTTGAAGAGGGGAAGAGGTTGGGTAAATTCGAATAGCCAACAAAACAAAAGTCGAATTCCAATGATTCCCTTGAGGTTCTGTCCAGAACTTTGCCCGAGATAATCCTCCTCAAAGACTCACTTTTTACCCTGTAAATACAGGAAGGTTTCATTTCACCTCTTCCTACCTGGGTGGGATGGATCTGTGGCTGTCACAGCAGAACATCCCCAAACCTGCTCTGGGCTGGTGCCAACTCAGGTGCTGGCAACAACCCAGCAAGGAACCCACTTCCCAAACACTCCTTACTGAGGCAACAGCAACAAGGTCACTTCAACGAGCCATTAATATCTTGGAACCGTGATATTTACCTACCAAGGCAGAAAGCAAGCTTAAAGGAGGGATTATTTGGAACCCAGTTGGACTGAGAGAGTGTCTTTTTATTACCTCCAACGACAGGGCTTCCTGCTCGGCACAGATGGCTTTGTCAGTCCCCCTCTAACAGAGCTTTTCTTCCAGCTCTGCAGCAACCCATCTGCCAGGGTTATTATTCTTTTGTCACAGAGGAAATAATGTTTCTTTTCCCAGGCACAGCCACGGAGAAGTGTGGGGTTTTTTTTAAAGCTACCTCCTCGTTTTTTAATTACAATACATTTCACAACCTAACACCCCAGAAAGGCTGCAAGAGTAATGAAAGATAATGCAGCTTTATACACACTGACTGCAAATACACATTATTCATTCAGACTTAAGGAGCAAACAAAAGTCCAAAACATTACCTTGAAAAGCAAACAATGGCTCTTTTTAATAAATAGATGTCTTTTTCAGCGAGGAATAATATGTTTATTAGAAAATCATAGTTCTCAGGGAAAAAAAAGGACATCTCCAGCAACTCTTTTCATTCCAGAGTTTACCTATATTGTAGCCTAATAAGAAAATATTTGAATAATATAATCGGGTTTTTTGGTCACATGATGTGTTTAGTTTTCAAAAAGAGCATAAAATAATGTAACAGCAAAGTCACAACAACATCACATACAGCACCATCTGGAACATCAAATTACAGTATTTGAAAGCTTTGACTAAAACTATTTGCTACCTGCTGCAATCTGCAGAAAATGCCACAAAAGAATGATCCAGTTGGAGAAAGGTCATCACACAGACCTCATTCCAGAGCTCAGCCTGCTGCAGTTTAGAAATGCCCATCTCTGCTTCCCACTAAAATAAGGCATCCTGTTGGGCAACCAGAGGGAGACAAAAGAGATACAGCCATTTGTTTGACCAAACTTGGACTAGGGAGCTTTAGAAAGTTTATATTTGCTCCACCAGAAGGTTGCCTGGAGTGGGAACCACAGCAGGTCCTTTCCCACTCTGGCTGTTTGTCCATGTGCCTCCTGCCCTGCAGGGATTCCTGGGAGCTGCCTCAGCCAAGGGATGCTGTAGGACTGTCTGCAGCAAGCCCAGGGGCAAAGCCAACTTTTGGTCATCCACAAATCCTTGTCTTGGACATTTAATGTCCTGTCCTGATTAGAGTCGTGGTCATGCACTGAAGTTTGCAGAGCTGGATAGTCCCAAATTTAACCCTCTCCAGTCCTTCACTTCCAGGGCCTGTTACCCTTTTTGCCAGGGAATGGTGACCCTTTCCAATAGGATCCAGCCTGGGCATGCAAAAGGCTCCCTTCCCTGCTTTCCAGCACCCACATCTTTAAATTTTCCCAATAAATAACTGCCTGGCTCCCAGCTTTCCCTGCTTCTTCCAGGGCAGCTATTTCAGACACTGTTCCTAATTGTCTCCTTGAACACAAGTGAAAGGTGCAATTAGATCTCTGTTCCTGAGCTGGGGCTGGGCAGGGTCTGTGTATTCCAGCACAAATCCTGGCAGGAATTGTCTCCCCTGAGCACTCTCTGTTATTGGCTAAATTATAACTCCTCTGAATCTCCTGATTCCTAGGCAGGTTATATAATGCATAGAGAATCTCCCCCAAACACCTACATTGATAAACTTCCTAAAGTGAAAATGCAGAGGAAAAAAAAAAAAAGTCTAATTATATTCTGGGAAGCAAGGAAAGCCCATGTTATATAAAATATATTTTTTTAAGTTTAGAACACAAACAGGCAACCCACAACATAGCAAATACCTTTCCAGCTGCTCGAATTTGCAGTAAAGAACTTCTAAATCACAGAAATAAATTCATAAACTTTCTAACTCGGAAAACCTCAGCTAAGACGTTTCCTCTGGGCAGGATGAAAGAATCACCATGACCTAATATTTCCTGCAGCAAAGAAATTCTGCCTGGTGTTATGTGCTGCTCAAGCTCTGTCCTCATTAGACAACTGGAAATATCGGTTCAGATCCCAGCTATGCATCAACAGCCTGAGAGGGTAGCTCGTTCAGTCCCGTGAAAAATGAGTTGTGACCTGAACACTCCCTTCCAGTGACTCCCCTCTGCACAACAGTCTCAAAGCAGAGCACCACAGCTACTCCAGTGCTGGCAGAGGGAGGTAGAGGATATTTCCCTCCTGCAGATTTCTAGTGGTCCAGTCATTTTGTCAGGTGATTTATAAGCTAACTTGCTACAAGAATTAAAACACTGCTATCAAATGTTTTGCAATGGCTTCAGTGTTTCTGGATCGACCAGGGTCAATCTTGATGGCAGGAAAATAGAATTTGTGTTTCTGTTTCATCTCTCGTACAGGAGGGGTGAGGAAAAGGCACAGCTGATTTGCCTTGAGTTCACTCAGATCCTTTGATCTGCCTTCCTAGAAACAGGTATGAACTTAAATCTCGTTCTTTGTGGGAGTAAATAACGAGTACTACATACTAGAGCTTTTCTGCAGAGTAAGAACAAAGATGTTGGAGTCTTGTGCAACGCTGTCAGATCTACTCCAAGGGGAAGCTTTGTATGCCTTCATTCTGCTGCTCTCGAATATTATATTGTATTTCAGAACTCCATGTGAGCCTAATCAGGCTATAATATTTGTATTGGCATGCTCTCCCTTACAAAGTCCTCTGCAATCCCTGGTTTATTACACTGGCTGAGCTCCTTATTTTTTAATATGTTTTGTGGCGGGCAGGACTTCCCCACTTTAAAGGCAACCTGAGACTGAGAGAGAGCCAAACACCAGGAATCAGACTATTAAGTGTTTGCATTTGCAAACAGAGGAGCCCAGCAGGGATTTTCACAAGTGCTTAAGCAAGTTTTTCAATTCCCAGCGGACTTTAAATCCATTTCTCTGGGGACATCTCTGCAGGGAGTGATCTGAGCCCTTCCTTCCCTCAGGCCAGAGAGACATGTGAGGCTGCTGGAGGTCAGCACAGCACTGTGTCCCTGCTGATTGCTGATATATCCCCTCAGCCTCAAGTCTGGCTCTGCCAGACAGCTCATTATGGTATCTCGGAGCATAATGTGTATTTGGGTCTGTCTGAACCCTCTGGGAGGTGCTCCCTAAATCCTTGTCACGGAGCCACCCCCTTCCACCGAGCTCAGCCAGTGGAGCTGTCCCTGCTGAAAGCCCGGAGAGAAATCCCTGGAGACTGCAACGTGTGGAGAACAACTTGACTCTTGGCTCTTCTAAGTAGTAGCAAGACCTTAATGTACCACGGAGGTTTGATGTCAGGTTTTAGTGATCTATTAAAAAGGGGCAGATGCATTTGCTAAAATCGAAATTCACATCCAGACGTGGTTCTCGCCCATCCTGGGTGGGTGAAGACCTTTCCTCTGACCAAGCCATCGACACAGCACAGCTGACTGCAGAAAAATGGTAATTTATCAGACTAGTTTATCGTTATTTCACTCTGAGTAATTTAGAGCAAGACTTATTTTTGTGGGTGTTTTTTGTTTGTTTTTTTTTTAAAGCTGCACAGTTTCTGCTGCTGAGGATTTCCCATGGACAAGGTGAGTGTTCTCTGGCATTACAATACAACCTATTGAACCTGCTGCTCAGCCCTTGCTTCTTTTGTCACACTGGGACAGCTGAACAGACCAAGGAGCCTCTCCCTTAAGAACAGCGTGACCCTTCAATTGGCTGCTGGAGCTGAAGGTTCCAAAAACAGAGACCTGCTCTCCTGGGGGAGTTTATTATGTGAGAGAAAGGTTATGCCTGGTAAATTCAGGCAGCAGAGAAAGAGCCTTCTGCACACACAAAAAGAGCCAGTCTTTGGCAATGTACAGCTCCATTTAAAAATAAATTACAAAAAAAAAAAAAAAAAAAAAAAGCTCTCAGAGATATCGAGTACTCTGTGTGTGAAGATAAAGGTATTAACTTTCTGGACCACTTTTTTTTTGACAAAGGAGGAGTTCTGCTTTTGTCTTTGCAGAGACACTCTATCCCTCAGAGACTCTCAGGGAAAAAAAAATGAGCGTGACAAGAAGAGGAACTTTTTTTTTTTCCCCCCTCTTTTGATGAAGTCTCCAGGGATTCACAACAGAGAATCAAACAAAAAGTGCTGAGAGCTTCCTGTGGGATGGCCAAACAGCAAACTGAGGGAGGCTGCTCAGCACTTTGCTGCTTCCCTGGAGTTTTTCTCTCTCCAGGTCACCACGTTCTTTTGCTAAAAGCCCATCCTATTAAAGTGAGGGATTATGCACACACACACAGATCCCTCTGCACTCAGAGGGGGACTGAGGGATCTGCCTGAATTTGTAAGAACTGCAAACAAACCCAAATTAATGTCTGCAACTGCTGCTCTGCAAGTCTTGGTTTCCTTACATCCTAAAGAACAACCTAAATCAGCCTTCAGGTTTCCTCAGTTTTCAAGAAAAGGAAACAAAAATTAACACCATCACTAGCCACTCTTGGCACAACTGGAATTTTGATGCCTCATCAAAACCTTGGATTCCATCTGCCACTGGTGGATGTGAAACTACATAAACTATTCTGCATTTGCTGTTTACTTACATAGTGACTTAATTTGCAAAGATGTATTTTAGCCTTAAATTTATCTGGTGCTGCAGAAGTCTGATCTTCTGCCCAGTAATCAGCTCTCCTCTCCTAAAACTTTTGGCTAAAGACTTCAGAGTCCTAGAAAGGCCACCTGGAAACCAAGGCAGAATAAAAGCCTGGCAGACTTCTCTGTGGGAAGAGAGCTTTGGAAATTTGAGAAACTTTTACTGGGAACTCTCAGTGTGAGCAGTGACTGGTTGCTAAAGCTGCAGTTTGGCTTTAGGCTGATTCCTTAGAACTGTAGAATGATTTGGGTGGGAAGAGACCTTGAAGATCATTTAGATCCAACCCCCTGCCATGTGCAGGAACACCTTCCACCAGCCCAGGTTGCTCCAAGCCCCATCCAACTTGGCCTTGGACACTTCTAGGGATGGGACAGCCACAGCTTCTCTGGGCAACCTGTGCCAGGGCCTGCCCACCCTCACAGGGAAGAATTTCTCCCTGATATCTAACCTAGATCTGCCCCCTGGAAGAGTGAAGCCATTTTCCATTGTCCTGTCACTCCATCCCCAGTTTCAAAGTCCTTTTCTATCTCTCCTGGAGCTCTTTCAGGTGCTGCAAGGTTTCCCAGAGCCTTCTCTTCTCCAGGCTGAGCAGCCCCAGCTCTCCCAGCCTGCCCTCATTTCGTGTCTCTCTCCTCCTCGACAGGGTGGTCCCAAGCTAAAGGACTCCCCTGCAGCCTCACAAGAAGTGCTGGTGTATGGGAAATGTGGAGGAGATGGAAGGGGACTCCCACGTGCAACCAGCTGTTTAGGAACACTCAGGTGCTAACCCAAAGCACAATTTGGCCTCTGAGAGTAAGACACAGAAATATCTTCAGAAAAGAAAAAGAAAGCTTGCACCATCTCTCGGAAAAACACAGTGTACTTTTCAAGTTCTCAGTTCTTGCAACGTTTCTCAGGCTTCAAAGTACTTTCCTTTAAAGATTTTCAGCTCTCTCGAGACCCTTAGCTGTCATTATTTTTAAATGCAAATTTCTATCCTCTGCACTGCTTGGATTCCCTGAACCCCATGCCAGTTAATTCTAATAGTTCCAAAAACCAAAAGGCAACCCAGTTGAATCTAATTTCAAATGGGTTTTAAAATCCCCAAATATCTTGCGGTTCTGAGGAGCTCGAGTCTCAAACTATTTTAGAAATTATTCTTTGTGTGGTTTAAATCATAATAAGGACAAAAGAAAGAGAGAAATATTCAGAATAAGAGCAGCAGATGCTGCACTGAAAGCAGCCAAGGAGCATCCTCATGACAGAGAGTCTGGATGAAGAAGCAGGGGCAGTGAACTGAAAAGACCTTTCTATTATACAAGAGACTGATGTCAACCTCATTAACAGAGTTCCTGATTCTGGTGCCCTTTCCCATCACCCACGTTTGCTTCCTCCAGAGTTCTCCACACAGAAAAATATTCCAGTAACACTCAAGGCCTGAGAGGATAAAAATCTCTTCTCTTGAACCCTGTTCCTCAGCATTAATCTTCAGTGCAAAACAAGTGATTAGAAGAGCTTGATGATAACTCTGCCATTACAAATGGAAGGGCAGTGGGAGAGAGATAACCCACGTGCTCATTTCCTCCTCACATCCTTGTTTTCTCCTCACATCAGTTCCCAGTTGATGCAAGTCTATTAACACTAATGGACCTGCTCCTGGTTTGCTCCACTGCAGCTGAGCAGGAACTACCTCTTTGCTTTTCTGAGACCTGCAAGACCATCTTTTGGGATCTTGGCTGCAGAAGCTCTGGGTGGAAAGAGCCTCTGAGAGGCCTTGAGACAGCCCAGTGGTGCCTCCAGCCCCTGCCAGGCTTCCAGAAGGTGTTTGTTGAAGGCAGCTGAAGAGTCTGCACTGTCAGAAATCAATAAAGTTTTAAAAACCACCCTAGTGGGAGAGGCAATGGATCTACTTTCATTTTAAGCATCACAGTGACTTTCTCTGAGATCTGAACTCCATTTGAGGCCAAGTGGGTTTGAAACTGTTCACCTTTCCAGGAAGATGTGGCTGCAGGACAGCTCTCCACAGAGGGCATCTGTCTGAACAGATCTATCTCCCTGCTTTGAAAAAGGGCTTGGGAATGCAGGGCTGGGAATGTCAAGGATTGCTTATAAATCTGAAATAAATAATCATGCAGAAGAATGCTGCATGTCTGATTTATAGGAGGAGGCACGTTGGCATTACTGCAGATGTAAGTGTGAGTTGGTTATTATAGGCAATGAGAAACTGAAACAGTGAGGGAAATAATCTATTTCTTTTCCTGTCACACAAAATTATAAGATTATGCATTATAAGAGCTGGTGTTTCAATGGTTCGAATTAGGTTCTTTAGAAACAGTCATTATACAAATCCTGCAGTGAGGAGGATTTGTGTTGACAGAGTGTTCTACAACTCTTGAATTCCCTTTCTGACTTGGACTCAAATATCCTGCATCATTCACAAAGAGCTTGGAGGTGCTTGCTTACAAAAAAGACCACACACAGCTGCAGAGGACCAACCAACCTAACCAAGACGACTGATTTTTCTTTTTTTTTTTTTTTTTTTACATCCATACCTTCTGCTAGAGGAAAAAAAAATTAGTTTTCAGGCTAGGAGGGTATAATTTGGCAAGACATTATAAGTCTGTAAAATAACAGCAGCAACCTTTAAATACTAAATATTTGCAGAACTTCTAGCAAATATACTCTTCTGGCTACAGTGATTACCTGCCTCCTGAAATGTTTGCATACTCGCCTGTTTTTAGTAGCACCCTTTGCTCAGTGTAATACAGTGTTAAATCATTTTTCAGTGTAATCTTGTAAAGGACAATTGGTGTTTGAGCTACAGCAGCTAAACCCAAGATTAATTACAGAGATGAAAAAAAAAAGAAAAAGGAAAAAAAGGGAGGGCAGCTCAGGACTGAGCAGGAAATAACCCCGTGGGAAGTTTGCTGTTGTAGTGACTGTCACATTTGTAACTGAGAGAGGCTCCAAGGTTGGATTCAAGGTGAGATCCTCACTCTTCCCAAAGGGGAAGGTGTGAGGAGGGTCTTGTGTTTGATGCAGGATGGAGCTGTCAGCACAGTCACATGAGTAAAGGGCAGAGGAGGAGGGCAAGAATATCTGGCTTCTCTGGAAGGCTCCTTTCCAGAGCTGTCCAAGCACTGATTTGTATGTTTATTTGTCTTTATTTTCCCAAATCCAGCTTTAACTTCAGGCTTCTGCTCTTCCACATGGGTTGCACCAAGGAGAAGGACAACCAGAATCCACCAACAACTCCCAGAGCTGCTCAAAATAGGAAGAGGAACCCTGTGGAGCTTTCTGCAATGTATTTTCTGTTCTGTCAGCTGTATGTATACACGGATTAAATGAGAGGGTCCCACTTCTCAAACCCTGTTCACTTGACAGGTATTGACTTAAAAATTTTGAATCTTTTCTCCTTGGATACAGCTCTGATCACGGCTTTTAGGTTTCACAATGGTAGACAGCAACATTCTGGCGACAAAATGATCAATTTGACATTCTTGAAGCACAGTTTACTGTGCAGATTACTGCCCTAGAATAGAGTATTCCAGATGAACTAAACAGACCAGACTGCCCATTTTTTGGACCTCGTACAGTCATTAAAACATACACGAAGTGGATGTTAAATGCCACTTTGTTTTGGCATCCAAACCACTTCATAAAGCTGAAATGCAGAGATTTATGCCTCCAGTGGTGGTGCACCAGGAGTTTTCATGCATATTCGTTCTGCTAAAACATTTTTACATGCTTTTTTTTTTTTTTTTTTCATGTGCAAGATCCCATCCCTCTTCAGCCTCCCTCTCCCATTGCCACTGCTGACAGGGGTTTTTCTTTTGCTTGTCAAGTGCAATTTCTGGTCACAGGATTCTTTATCTGTTACACCTTGCAGATGGGGAGTTAGAGATTAATAATGCTCTACCAGTTGGAGCTCTTTGGATTCCTAATTCAGCACAGCCTTTGACCCATGACCACATGAACGTCCTAAAACACTGTGCACTTAAAAAATGCCTGGGGGCTAATGTTAATGGAAAGGGCTGGAGCCATGGAATAAATGTTGACTGAATTCCCATCAAGTGATCTCATGGCATTTTAGAAGTGATACAATTTTACCTTCATTTAAAAATACGTTTCATTCCAAAAACCTGCACATAGAGGGTTTAAGGGTAATTACCCTGGGAGAAATTGTCCCTGATGCTGTTTTTCCCTCCATGATTTATAGCAGCCTGTGTCACAGATGTCTTACTCAGGTGACAGATATGCCAGAAGAGCGGTGTCAAACGAGTTGTGAAGCAGTGATGAAATACACCCTCTGAAGAGGCATCATCTACGTCAAAATAAACTCAGTAAATGCCAGAATAGCCCCAAACTCAGAAGATTTTAAGAAATGAAATACATGGCTTGGTGGGAAGGCAGCAGAGGGACATGAGAACAGATACAGGGCTCTGTAAACAGAAGTTACACACTTACTATTTAATTGGTGTAATTTTGCCTTAAACAGCACTTTGAAGCCAAGTTTTTTGCCAAACCAGAAATTTAGCTAAAATACCACAGCAGGACCCAGAGAGCAGAGATACCATGAACTGCTTTCCCTCTTTTCCCTTCTGGCTCCCTTGTACCAGAGAGCACCTTTTTTCTGCACGAGCATCTTGTCACTGAGGGAATCTTGGAGGAGCCCCTGTGCCCTCAGAGCTGCCTGCTGAGCAGGGTGCAGGTGGCTCTCAGAGTCTGCCAGTGGTGCTGGCAACGCTCTCAGCCCTCTCACACTACCCTTGTTCCGAGAATGCTTCAAACCCAAGATTGTTCTGAGCGTGAAATTGGCCTTGAGATGAAGCAGCTGCCTGAGTTCCCCTGGAGGGAGGCCAACTGGCTATTAAGGAAGGCATTGGATATCCTGAGCAATGTTCCTGATCTTGTCCTTTCATCCAGTGTCCCATGACACGGAATTATCTCTTTCTGGAAGCTGTCTTGCAGCTTGTGAATGTATTAGAGGGGCTGGTTGAGCAGCTTCTCCTCTTTCCTGCAGCTCAGTAGCCTTCATTCTGATTTTAAAGCGGTTCAAAAAGCCACCCAATAACATCAACCTCAAGCAAAAGCTTTTGGCCTAGGTCTGTGAAAATACCACATTTTCGGGGTGCACAAATGACCTAAACAACAACAGCACAGAAAGAAAAAGGCAGAAAGTTTTTAGGTGATTGTGAAGCAGGAGAACTTCAGCAGCTCTGTGCTGTCACACCGAGCACATGAAGCAAGGTGAGAGTTCCCAGGGCATGAAGTGCCAGATGCCAGCACCTTCTCCCACCCACTGCACTCGTCCCTCTCGCCACAGCTGGGACATTTAGCCTGGATTTCCTCTGGAAATAAAATCCACAAGTACAAAACAAAGTCAAGAAGTACAACACTCCCTTTTTGTTGGGCCAAAATATGCAAGTCCATTTCCTTCAGAAATGTTGACCTTTTCTGCTGCTCTTCAGATCCAGAGTAAAATCCCCCTTTGGAATGACTGCCATCCCTAACAAGACAGAACTGCTACCCCCTTCGTGGCTCCTTGCAGCAGACTCAGCTGGTCAGTGTGTGGGATGGCAGCATTTGGGGAAAAAAAAGCAAGTTGAGACACTGGGATACTTCTCTCACCATGCTGGAATGATTCCTGATTAAAAACCATTCTTTCCACAAGCTCAGTAGTTTAGTGTTTATTAAAATCTAGAGATCAATAGGGTTTCTTAACATGTAATGCCTCCAGGTATCACATACCACCATAAAACAGAAGAATTCCTATAAGCTGTGTTCAAATGAAAATTTTAACCTTTCAGAAGGAAAAAAACCCACCCCTGCTTCCCCCACCCCAGCTTCCCTCAAGAATCCACTTAATCATATTTTGAAATCTAATAAGGTTTTAGGAGGGATAACAGAGTGCTGGGTTGAAGCAGTGGAAGGGAATGGATTATTCTAACCTTTAACGAGAACAAACGTGAAGGGCACAAATAATTTGTGAGGCTTTCTGAGGTTGGAGACGCAACCCCAGCTCCTTTAAGTCTATATTTCATCTTCTATTGAGATTGCAAAGCAATCTCCTGTTTGTGCTCCCCCAGTAAGCAGCCTGGAGTTACAGAATCACCCAACGGGCCTGAACCCACACACAGAAATTCAATTAACAGTTGTATGATACGCCTGAGATAGGAGAGAGCTCCAAACAGAGACAAGGCAAGGCTCCTGTCCTGGGTTCTGCACAGATCAGAGCAGATTATCACCATGGTTCCTCTGGTTTTAGATGTAGCCCGTGAACAGAGGAATCTCCTCATCTCCCAGTCCCCAGAGGGTGAGAGTACAAGAGCCACCGAACTTGTGGAACAGCAGAGCAAATAATATGCAAATAACCACTTTGAAAGCCAGCTCTGCCCCGTGTTTTCCTTCCCACCAAAGGGCACCTCTCAGGAGAGGCTTTGATCAAGCAGGCTTTGGTGAGAGCTTTGATAACTCCCTTTCTCAGTAAACTGCTCTGTTGTTGGCAGCAGCCTGGAACTGCCTGTCTTCACTTGGTTAAAAGTTTCCATCACTTCAGAGTGTGTGTTCCAGAACATCCCTGGCGTGGGCTGGGGCCAAAGGCAGGAGGGAAAGGCCTTGGCAGCAGAGGGGACGGTTTGGGGGGTGTTTCTTCTCTGTTCTGGGCTTGTTTTCAGAGGCAGAGGAAGGTGCTGAGCTACAGAAAACTCAGGTCACTCAAACCATGAGAAGTGAATTCCAGCCATTGAATTGGGGGTGCCATTCCTAGCACTGTGAGCTGTTTTCTGGTGTGTTCTTGGCTGCAGTCAACAACAGATTCGTCTTCTACGTTTCTTTTATCTTTTTTTTCATATCACAAATATGCAATAAGCTTCTGATACTTATCCTACTCAGGTCCCTAGAAGTGTATGGCAGGCTTAAAAAGCAAACCCTTGATTATAGATATGGAGAACTGTCACAGCCTGTACCTGCTGAGAAAGCTCCTGGAATAAATGTGCTTGGACCTCTCTGTTTCTGAGGTATCTTTACCCTGGCATCTCATTTGGATCCTCCCTATGGAGCCTGGGTTGAAACTCTGCTGCACCTACTTTGAATTAGATTATTTACAAGCCAGAATTGTCAGGGTTTTTTTAAGAGCTGGAAGATAGGAAGAAGATGGAGCAAAGTGATTCAGAAAGCTTGGAAAACTTTTTTTTTTTTTTTTTTTTTTTTGAGAAATTCTAATGCAAAGGGGAAGCAGCACACAAGGAAACACTGGGAAGGAGAAATGCATTAAATCAACAGAGATAAATCCTCTCACTGAAGCTCACACACAATCAGTTTGTGCACATTTATAAGTAACCAAGGCGCCATAGCAAGCTGGATATCAGCTACACCAATGTAAAAAAGCCTACAATCTATCGGAGAAGCATTTTTAGGTTTGGGTTTGGGCTTTTTTTCTCTTTTAAGCTGGCTACATTTAACAGTTCAGGCTTATTGCATGCCAAATTCAATTTTTAGAAAAGGATTATTAAAATTAAAATTTATTTAACTTTTTGGTGACGTTAAAAAGCTCAAATTGAAGACATCCCATGTGATGAGTACAGTTGTAATTCTGTTTTTCAGTCCAGCAACTCTGGGTTTCTAGACCTAGTCCCCTACAGAATATATGATGTCACAACAGACTGAAATGGCTTCAGGCCTTTCTTTGTCCACAGAAAACAGAAACAGTGATCAAAGAGCCACAGGACAGGAGGATGCAAATATGTCAGACACTCATCTTGCTTCATGCCACCCATTCCTTTAGGTTTTTGCTTGGGCTGACTCACTCAAGATCTCACCTGGGAAGCATCAGACTTCAGCACTGTGAAATTTGGCTTTTGTAGCTTCACTGGGGGAATGACCCAACCCATTGCTCACGAAGTTCTCTCTCTGTGGATTCGATATGGATTTGCAAAATGATTCTGCATGGGTGGGAGATGAGGTGTGGTGAGCAGGAGGGCACAGGAGGCAATTCAGAGGCAGGAGACATCGATGCTGCTCACTGAGGGCTCTGCTGGCTCATTATTCTCAGCCCTGTTGTTAATCTCAGATGCTCACTTGGTTCTGTGACCCCACCAGGTTCCCATTTAACACTTCCCTCTAGAACATTTTCCTGCTGTTTTTTTTACTGGAACACTACTGCTCTCTAGCTTTCAAAACTCCCTGTATCCCCAACCTTTCTCTCACAGGTGCTTTCCTCACACACTTCGCTGATTTCCTGTCTAAATTAAGCTGAAAACATATTACTCATGTCCTAGGCAAAGTTGCCATGGGGGTTTTTGCCTGCTTTTCAAATGCAGGAGCAGAAATTACCCACCTGTGGGAGGAAGGGGATCAAAAGGAAAAAGAAAAAAAAAAAGAAAAAAAAAAGCCAGATCAGATCATACAGCCTGGGTATGAAGATGCTGCCATATAGAAGAGGCAGGTGCTCTGACACATTTGGGTGGCCTTGGGAAGGAGCCTCAGCTGTGTGTGGGAAGCTCCAGGTACTGCATGGCAAGGGCAGTGCTGTGAGACCCCTGGACAGCCCAGGGGCAGCAGAAACAATCTGCACGCAGATGTTTGCATAAATCACACCGAGGGCAGACGGGGCGCAGCAAACACCAAACACCAGCGAAGTCGGTGCTTTCAGAGCGGGTGAGGTTTGTAGGAGGATTCTGGCGTGGTTAAACACTCCTCGCAATCTCCGGATCAAGGGCTGGGGGGGGGTTATCTGCAGATAAAGGTACAGCCTGCAGTTAATCACCCTTTTAAGGCAACATTTGCATAAGAAAGGTGCGAGGCTCGGCCAGCTCATCAAAGGAACGTTTACTCGGGGCTCTGGTTCTGACACTGCCCTACCAGGAGGAGTTCAGGTCCCTTCCTCCTGCAAACCTGAGGAAACACTCCCGTTCCCAGCTCCAGAGTTATGGTGATGACTCGGAAATCGCCGGGATCTGAAGGCACGGGATCAATGAACTCCCTTTGATTTCACAGATCTAAAGACAACTTCAGAAGCCTGAACTTTGGAGAGGGGGGCTGTCCTTTATGCAGCCAGATTTGTCAGCAAGGGAGAGCTCTTTGATCCGGCTCACTTTGTAAAGGCTTCTCCTGACTCTCCTCCCCCACACAGGCATCTCTCGGGACACAGAATCAGCCAAGGCTTTGAATTCCGTTCATATTCTTAGACTTTTCTTGTGTGTTCATCCTCTATTTGAGTGATAAATGCAAGAGTAAAATTCATCTTTTCTTACAAACTTGCTGGGAGAAGCAGAGTTCAGTTTTGCATTTATTTTTTTAGGAGTATTTATTTATTTATCAGTGTTGACTCCTTTATACACAGGAAAATATTTATTTATTTAGGAGTATTAAGTGTGGGAAATCTGTCCACCTGCCCAAACTGGGGCAGCTGTGGGCAGAACTCCATGGATAAAGAAGAGGGAAATCCTGGATGAGACCATTAACATCCACACCTGGTTGAGTTTTGTAGCACAAAATGTGCTGTAAAAAGGCACATGAAACTGGGGCTAAGGGCTTACACAGATGGACCCCTCCTCCACACACTTTCAATCATTTCAAATATCCAGAGCATTGTCTGGATTCCTACGTGCTCAGCACTATTTGGGAACAGAATTGCTCAGAATTCGGGGCACAGGTTTATTTATCATTGAGTAGAACTGAATGACCAACAATGCTATTATTAATCATCACAGCAAAGTGCAAATGCTGCTGAGCAAAGGCTCCCAGGACTCCCACTTGGCCAAATGCATCGAGGGTCTCCTTGCAGGGCCAGACTTGGGCAAAGACACGAATAGAAAAAGCTGTTTGCAACTGGAAGAAGCCTTTAAGGCAGCCAACAGTGCCCTCTTCGGGGTTCTTGCAGAATTCCTTCGGTGAACCAGCTATTTACAAATCCCTCTAAACTGCCTTTTGCCTTTGCTTTACTCCTTTCCACACGCTCCCACAGCAGGATGTGTGCAACACTAAACACCAGTGGGAAACAAACCCACTCTAAACCAGTTTTTCTAATTGTTACTTTCAGTAGTAGGCAGGTATCACACAGACTTACCTGCGTCTCTAGCAAGTTTATAGTTATTTATAGCCTACATTAAGCTAAAGAAAACTTTCCAACTGAAGATAGATGCCACAGTGAACTCTCCACACCAGATGCCAGTTTGGGTGCTGAAATACACTCAGGGCTTGGGCCCAGGTTCGATGTGATAAACCAGAAATTCTCCAGACTCAGTTAAAAGCCTGAAAATGCCCCTCTGTGCCCCCTTTGATACCAGCTCCTGAGGAGCCTGACAGGCTATTAGCTGGAGGTTCCTGTGCTGGCAGAGGCAGTGATCTGTGCTGGGAAATCTGTTTGGATTCTTGTTTCCTCAAGATTTGTGCAAAAGCACAAATTCCTGTCCTCACAGAACAGTTGCTCATTGTCAGGAGCAAACAAAGCGTATCTTTAGCAAAAACCTACGATCTGGTTGCACTCTCAGGGTAAAGCAAATGGCTCAGCCAGGCCAGATTACAGATTAGAGAGATTTCCTGCAGCTGACTTTGCTTTAGAAGAACAAATCCAACCTCTCTTTGGCAAAGGAGGAGAGATCAGGCAGTCCCAGGGTGCATGTTCAGCTCCCCCAAAGCCCAGCCTTTGTCTCAACCAGCACTAAAAATCTAAGACAGTGCAAGGAAGAAAACTGAAGCTCAGTGATAAAGAAGTTTTGTAACCACAAAAAATCCTTTTCAGCTCCATCTCTTAGTTAGAAATCTATCCAGCTGCAAATGCATCCAAGGTACCCCTGGCACTGACTGGACAGAAGGAAGAAAAGTTCAGCTCAGGCCTGACTAAAAGCATTTCACCCACAGTCACTAACACTTCTACATGATCCAGCACTTCTTTTTTTCCCTGCTGTTTTTAATGCCAGTGTTACCCCCCAAAGAATTACACTATACATAAACACTGCTTTCTGCCATATAAACTCCCACCCTATAAACAGAAACTGGCTAATAAAGTATTTTTTAAAGTTTTTTTTTATACAGATGTGTTTTCATATGTCTTGTTTTGAACTCTTGTAAAATTCTGTGGGACTAAAACCTCCATCAAAGGCAGTGGTGTGTGTGTGGGGGGCAATGCATCCAGTCACCTGTGGGATGGAGCACTGGTGACAGACCTGACAAATAACATTTTATGCAGTGACTACAAAACTTAAACGTGCTGATGCTTCTGCACTGAGCAGCTTTCACATTGCAAGTGGGGAGGAGGGAAGGGGTTTATTTTTAGCTCCAGGTATTATATCAAGCCATTAAACGCTGCTGGTAGAGGGGACAGAGCACGACGAGCTCAAAGCCAGACACGAGCGTTCCTGTGGTGACAGCCATCGTACTCTGTGTCACCAGCAAGTGGAACTGGGGCTAAAAATATACAGCTGTGGGCTAAAAATATACCCAGCAAAAATCACAGAGCTGATGGAACAGCCGAAAAACACGGTGAGACACTGGTGTCTTTCTCCAGCAGCACAGAATTCCCTCAATCAGACAATAAAGGATCAATCTTTTCAGCAGAGACCTCAGAGGTGTTTGGAACAGGGAGTGTCTGAAGAGGAGCTGCAGGGTGGGATTACAGCCCCAGGACATCCCTTGGCAAGCAGCTGGTTGGAGGTTGACTGCACCCTCAGGTTTCCCTGTGGCCTGGGGCAGTGAGCACACCCAGGAATGGGCTGGACATGACCACAACAAGACTCTCTCAAGGACTGTTTGCACTCACAGCTGACCCCGTGAGCAGGCACAGCTGCTGAGGGGACACACACAGACACACTGAGGTGCTGAGAGTGTCCAGGGATGGGAACAGAGCTGGAGAAGGGACTGGAGCAGCAGGAGCAGCTGAGGGAGCTGGGGGGGCTCAGCCTGGAGAAAAGGAGGCTCAGGGGGGAACCTTCTGGCTCTGCAACTCCCTGACAGGAGGGGGGAGCTGGGGGAGGTTGGTCTCTTAAACCCAGGGAACAAGGAACAGGGCTAGAGGAGACAGCCTCAAGGAGACAACCAGGGGAGGTTTAGATTGGATATCAGGAAAAAATTCTTCACAGAAAGGGTTGGGAAGCATTGCAACAGGCTGCCCAGGGCAGTGGTGTAGTCACCATCCCTGGAGGAATTTAAGAGTTGTGACACCTGGGGACATGATTTAGTGGTGGAATTGGCAGTTGGACTTGATGATCTTAGAGAGCTTTTGCAACCTAAACAATTCTGTGAGTCTGTGATGAGGTGACTTCAGTAGTACAGTAGTGATTACAGTAGCCTGGGCAAGTAGTGATGTCTCTACTCCTCTATATCAACCAGTGGTATTTAATTTACTAGGGATATTTTTATCCCCCCAAAGAATTTAAAAATCGTTTATTGGAGAAATTCAGAGGTGCCAAGTTATGCTGACTTTTCCTGCACTACTAAGGACATATTCCTTGCCAGGACAGTGTTTCTGTGAGATTTATAAAGGGAGAGCTGCCTACTGGCAAATCTCTCTGAATTCAGACACAGCTGTGGTGGGCAGAGCAGCAGAGGGCACCAGCACCCCACCAGACAAACCAGAGCAGCAGAAATCCCTCCTGAGCTGTTTCTAGAGAGGCAGAGGAAACAGTATTGCAAAAAACCCTGAAACTCCAGTTTATATGTCATGAAAATGTTGATTTACACCTGCCTAACCCGCAGACAGTGGCCTGGGTGCACGTTGTGTCAGAGGGGTGGAAATTAGAGATTCACAAGTCCTTAAAATGTAGCAGGTGTTCAAGTGGTGCTGCCCACTGATCCTTCTGTCTGAGCTTTGGTGTTTTGAGCAGGGCAATATTTTCTACCACTCTGAAAGGCCTTCCTAACAAACACATCATAGAACAGAACAGTGACAGCAGGAGCTGGTACAGAAATGTACATCTGATCATCTTTTAGCACCTGGAGAGTGGGCCTGGGGGGAATCTGTCACTGCTTGCTTCTGTTCCATGCTGGACATAACAAGCACTGGGAGATGCTGTGCTTCCCTGCTAAGTGGCATTTCATTCATCACTCAGATTCCCAGTCTCGCCATATCCTGAGCTTCCAGCACTCAAAAAATCATTCCTCAAGTCTGAACCTTTCCTGCAACAGAGACGAATGAAAAGCACAACCTGCTGCTGGTGGTACCTTGCACTTCCTTGCCCTTTCCTTGGGCCCATGTGGTCTCTACCTGTACAAATTCATGGTGGGATGACTGCCCCTTGCAGTGGAGAACCTGGAGAACCTACAGAATCAAGTAATAGGCAGGAGAAAACTGGGCAAGTCACGCTGGGAGAGCCAAGTCACGCTGCTCACAGGGTCACAGCGGCAGTGATCCTGTTAGAGAGTGACCTTCCAGAGCAGAGCATTCCCTGGAGATGGAAAGCAACCAGTCTCTGCCCTTTGCTCCTCTGACAGCCCTCTGAGCAAGAGGATGGTGCCCTGGTGAGCAGCAGCAGTGCTGTGTGATCCCCTCCAGGGCTCCCACCCACCCGGCCCAGCCCTCACTCCAGGGGCAGTGCCAGTCCCAACCCGAGCTCTGGAGCACGGCAGGTTCCAGAGCAGGATGCTGGGATGGCATCTCTGCTGCTTTCCAAATATGCAGCTCTCTCAGTGAGCTTTTAGAGCCTGAAGTTCCGTCCTTTTCTCAGGGTGAGGTGCTGCACAGTTAATTGCTCCTGAGCCATGCACCTTTTCCATTCTCCTACAGGCAAGAACTTCCTGCCCCATCCTTTTGTGCCAGTGAGAGGTGAAATATATTCCTCAAAATGAAGTCAGTGCAGATGTGCTGGTCATATTACAGTTAGAACAATAAATAGAGTTGTATTAATTATACACAGGCAAAGAGGTGACACGTTGATTCCAGTTATTTCAATAGAAATCAAATTGATGGATTTCCACCAATCTAAAGAATTAGTTTAAATGTGTTTCATTCACCAGCCTGTTGTCAGTTTACTCAGAATCAGCTGAAACCAGATGCTGCTGCCACCTGGAAGAAAGGGCAGAGACAGTGACCTTTACCTAATTATTTAAATTACTTTGAAGGATGCGAAGCTAAGAGATAAGGAATTCCTTTATAATCCAAAGTGTTCTGCTCCCCCCTGTTCATTCAATATTCAGCTTCAGCCCCCAACACAGTTAATATTCTCCTTCTGAATCTGAGGATTTTTAATAATGCATTAAATTATTCCTTGGGGTTCACTGAGGCTTCCCAGCACACACAATGGTTTTTTCTTCCACACAAAGCAGCAGGTTGGTTGCCCAGGCAGTGTGTGACTGACACCCTTTACATCTTTCCAAATTAAACTTTTGCCTTTAATGGGCAGCAGTCCCACTGTGATCCTGATTGCAGTGGGCAGTGCACACCCATCTGGAGCCTCCTCACTGAGTGCAATCAAAATGACTCTTGCAAGTGCTGGATATGTGTTTGGAAAATTAATTCCCTATTGCAAATAATAGATCCAGCTGAAACGCTCTCTCCTGCCTCTCCAAAGGGTCCAGGTGTGGTGGCAGAGGGGACTGGGTGGCACAATTGGGCTTGTGCCCCTGGATCAAATTATTCTCCTGTTGTCTGCCCTCGATTTCATACACAAATCTCCTTCCAAACAGTACAAAAACTATTGCTCAGTAACAAAAAAAACCCCTATTTTAGTGCCCATGACCATCCTGCAGTTAAGAAAAACCCTGTGAGTATGTATAAAACACTGATAATGATTTTAAATCCCACAGTTATGCCTAAGACTAAAGCTCAAACTGGTTATGAACCCTGGGTAAGTGGGTTCTTGGCAGAATATCCCTGAATCAATTTTTCTGTGTCTCAGAGTTTTTTTGGCACACAGTAATACTGCTAGCAAGTGAATCTTTTAGTTTTTGGATATCATTGTCATTCCTGTCTCAGGCCTGGGAGGGGCAGTGACAAAATGGTGTGAGATACTTCAGCTGATTGTTCCCTCTCGCCAGTGAATATGGAACTGGTGGTCCCACAGTTGTTAATAAAAAAGATTATGAAGCCAAGACAACATGTCCTCCTGGCTTTTCAAATCCCTTTCCCTGTTTTCAGGAGGGGACCTGACTACAGTATTTTTCCCCTGCCTTTTCTAGATTCCACAGAAACAAAAAGCCCTCTGCCATGTTCCATAAGGGGCCTGTTATTCAGGAAATAAAACCATTGTGGTTTCACATAAATCATCCTCAGGCTCTCCAGCGTTCTGCTGTGTGCAGCCAGAATTGATTTGGGTTTTTTTCACTCCTCTCTGAGACTTCTCTTTTCCAGCATCACCATGCCAGGAGCAGGGAGCCCCAGGAGAGAGGATTTTAGGTCAAACTGCAGCAGTTTGGGGCCAGCAATTTCTGCAGCACAGGTGAACTCTGGAGCTCCCTTTGGAGCAGGATCAGCTGTAAAGGTTTATCTCTTGCCAGTGTTCTCCAAAGCTTTCTGGGACAGCTCTGGGATGCTGTGGGATAAGGCAAATCCCTGTTTTTCTGGTGGAGCAATAATGCCTTGAGATGCAGGACTGGCATCCAGGAAGGCTCAGGGTACCTTGGGTGGCTCTCAGGATCTGCCATATGTGTGTCAGCCTGGAATTCTACACTTCTACTTTATTTCTGCAATATTTTAGCTGCAAGCATTACACAGAAACCAGTGCCATCCTTGCAGATGCTCTGGAGTTGGCAGGAAGGGAAGGAGAGCTGCACCTTCCCTTGGATTTCTGGAAATGCAGGCAGCAAAGCTATTTATAACCCACCTCTAAGTCTACCTATACACGTTTTCAGACTTCCCAAATTTCATTCCAGCTTTGAGCTATCCTTTCAGTTCTTTCCCTTCTTTCATCCTCATGGCACCTCTCAGATTTACTGGATTGTCAGGGATATTTGCTTTTGCTCACTTGTAATTATTGCCTTTCCCAGAGTGTGTCAGCCACACTAGAAAGAGGCAAGCAGATTGTTTGTAACATCACCATACTGGTTATAATAACACAATCTAATACTTAATAATAATATAATAATTATATTATGTACTGGCTATAATGGTTCACAGCCTGAATTTCAAATCAGAAAGCTTTCTATTTTTACATCTGTTATTTTTCTTCCTGATGAGATTTTGCTTCTTCTCCAGGATTCCCAAGGCTCATGCTAACTTTGAGTACCAAAATCTTTTCAGATCCATCCTGTGACATTTCCCTGCTCTTGGTAACTTTTGAGGACAAGTCTGGCTCACATTGTGAATTAGGAAGGTTAAAGCTGCCCAAGTTTGGAGAAACAGGGTATTTAAGGGAGATGAAGACCAAGAAAAACATGAAAAATTGAGTCATTTACTTTCTTCTTGTTCTCCTCCAAGAAGAATCACACCCAGAGAGTACAATTAATCTTTAAGTCTATCCTAATTTCTCTATCACTCATCGAATAGACAACCTTCTATTAATAAAAGTGAAGGTCTATATCCTTAAAAAGCTCTTGGAAAACTCATTTGTAACTTCTGTCGTGGTGATTCTCAGACCACTTTTTGCTGTTGCTGCCATTAATGAACCAGGGGCATGTCGAGCATTTGTTTAAAAAAGCCCAAAAAATAAAATTCAACCCCCTGTCTCATAACTAAATGAAATCCAGCCCACAACTCATTTTTTTATGCTTTTAGCCTTTCTGCTTTGCTTTCCTCTGCCTCATATGAACCACGTGTGACAGAGATGTTGCTGTCCCAGAGGCAACAAGTCCCTGCAAGTCTTGTGCAAATGGGCAGCCAAGAAGAGACTTGTTAAATCCTCCACTGTGGAGCGAGTGCAGCACAAACAACAGTTCTTGGGGCTCAAAAAGCCCAAAGAGAGACTTGCAAACCCCAAATTCTGAGCAACCAACCACCCCTGCTGGAGTTTATGTGAGGGAGCTCACTCCTCAACCATAGGCAGTCTTTGTTTTTTGCTGGATGGTGTCTCTGATGCCTAAAGAAGGATGAAATAATTCTGAAGCTTTAGTTAAACTCTGCTGAGAAGAAAAGCCTTGCCCTGCCTAGGTCAGCCTGGCAGAGTGCTGGAGCCTCCCTGCTCAGCAATCAATAGTTCATCTGAGGGGAATTCCCTTAACAGTGACTTCCCTCACACTCCAATTTCCCAGGGCTGTCTCCTTGGCACAGTTACGAAATCCATCACCCTTAGAGAAAGGGAGTGTCCACTTCTGAGCTTCAGGAAGAAACCTGTAGGTTTTCAAAGCAGAGCAATTGTCCCCCAGGGGTTCCCCTTGGCCCCTCACTGCTGCCTGGATCTACCCACCTGCACAACCACGAGCCCACCTGAGCCATTTTCTGGACGTTCCTGGACAGGCAGCGTTGAGCTGCCATCAGAAATGTTCCTCTGCTGAAGTGTTTCACTGTGGGCAGCCACAGGGAGTTATTCCACATAGCTCAGGTTCCAATTCTACAGGCAGTGGGAGAGCTCTGAGCCTGCAGAGATGAAGGGCTAGCCTGGACGAGCTTAGTCTCCAACTGGTTTGCAGAGGGATAGGGTGGCCTGTGGGTCCTGTTCTCGTTTGTGTTCTCCTTTGGGAAGAGCACTGCAGAGCTGGGCATTTCTGCATTTCACTCCCTGGAAGTGACTCGAAAGGGCTGCACCCTCCTCCACGGGAGCAAGGAACAGCACATTTCTGCTTCTCTGAACTCCTGAGCTCTTTCTCAAAGTCATATCTGGCAGGGAGAGCTGGCCAGGGTAAGATGTCAGAGCCAGCGGAGCAGAGGCCAAAAAGTGAAAGAATATGATACACTTGCCCTAAAGGTGCAAGTACACTTGACTTACTCATGCCTACCTTACATAAGTCTCAGGGAAAAGAGAGTTAGAAACTTGTCTTGGCTTTTATCAGGTTTGACAGCACTAAGCAGCCAGCTTCCAGAGCTGATTTCAGATTTCAAGGGATGTTTTGGTTCTTGAGAAACAAAAGCACAAGGAGCCAATGACATGTCAGATAGTTCCATTTTCCTTGGCACTAGAAAGTGATAATAATATCCAGGGCTTTTCTCCTGTGACAGGCCCAGAGGTGTCTGAAGACACACTTGCTGCACTTTGTTCATTAGATACTCTGGTGGTTTGCAGCTTTGAATAACATCTGCTTTTTCTGACAGGGTCCCATGTACTCATTACCCAAATTTAACCTTGGTCATTTGAGGGTAAGCAAGCAGAGAACAAGCAAGGAAAGATGAGGAACCCTGCCAATGCTCATAACACACCCCTGCTCTCTCATCAAAATTTCTAGTCTGGAGAGCTGCCAGGGTATTGAAAGGGAACTGAGAGACATGCAAGGAGTGAGGGGGAGAAAAGGAAATTATCACAAGGCAGATTGTATTGGATTTTCACGAGAAGACTCGCTGCCTGCCTTAGCAGACACACAGGCACAATATGCCCCAAGAGAGACAGGGAATGTGACAGCACATTTCAGCCCCACCCCAGGGTATGGGTGTCTGTCTCCAGCAGAATAAAGTAGCTGGCTTCCCTTTAACAAGGCAAGTTCCTCATAAAATCACAGAAAATTAGGGGTGGAAGTGACTCCAGAAAGAGCCTGTTGATGGTCAGCTCTCCTGAACCATCAGGGACTCAGGAAGACCACAGTGATGGAGAGGGTCTGCAGCCCCCAGGCAGGAGATCTCAGCACTTCCCTCTGCTCAGCCATGAAATACTTCCATATACAACCAGAATGGCTTAAAAACTGCTTAAAAGAAGAGCTCTGCTGAAGCACCAAGCTGAGTTGGGACTCCATTTTATTCTTATATCTCTTATATCTCCACTCTGTGGTCTCTCCCTGCTGCCCTCACTTCTCCAAGTGACTGTGGGAACAATGACCCCTGAGAACACTCCACAGCACAACACATTAGAATGGAATATGAAGCCCACTGGTCAGGTAGTACAAATTGAATTAATTTCATTCCTGGGTTTTAATTTACTTCCTACAGAGTGATTTTTTTGCATCCCAGCAAGATAATGCCAAAGTCAATGACGAGTGTCATCGTCGTCCCAACCCTTCAGTTCGGTTTCCCGAGTCACAGTTGTAAATCAGAGCAGCTATTGCTGGGAAATGCACCCTTCCCCAGCTCCGTTCCCTTCTCTGGACATGCTCCAGCCCCTCAGTGTCTTTCTTGTCACAAGGGCTGCCCCAGCTGCTTTTCTGAGCTGCTGTAAATGATAAGCTCTCCACATTTCTCCTGGAAACCACATCCTCAGGCACCAGGCTGTGGGTGCTGAGCACACCCTGCAGAGAGCTGAGCTGCTCTGGCAGTGTCTCTGTCCTCTCAGGGGAGTTCTTGACTCTCCCACAACGAGCATCACCCAGCCTGGCCCTGAATACAAACGTGCTGGTCCCCAGTCCTGGTTGGGCTCCAGAAGGGGAGAACCTCGTTGCCAAAAATGATGATCTAGCAAAGACGAAAGACTTTCAAATCACGCACAAAACTAACAAAGACTTTGCAGGTGATTTTCCTGCACGCAGTATGTACAGCTGTCCGTGACACAAACCCCGATTTTACTCCTTTTTCGAGCATTCAACATGTCTTTTCCCAACTGAGACATCCTGGCTCAAGAAGCACAGTACAAATCCTTCGATTTGAGTTGTCCCAACTTCAGGCTTCTGACGTCTCCAGGTCTCGTGGCAAATATAAATTATAGTCAAGGTCTGTACACTTTGTTCTCTGCTACAGTGAAAGACACATTTGCTGGCATGGAAACCCTCTTCTCTGTTCCCCTGCATTCTTTACCAGGCAGCACCACTGCTGGGTGTCAATTCACTAAATGTTTCAGCACTTAGAATTGATTCCTGTTCAAGCTTCTTCAAACCCAAGAAAGCACACTGCCAGGTTGTAATGGACACATTTCAGGTGCCCAGTTCCAGCTGCCATAAAGAGGAGATAAATAGGACAGCAGCAAAGGAATTTGTCCTTTACACCAAACCAGGATGATTTGCATGAAGAAGTATTAAAGGTTAATCAGGCCATTGCTATAATGATTTTAGCTGTGGTTTAGTAGCACTGTCTGTTGCTCTGTAAAATGTAACCTTCACCTTCTTGTGGTAGACCTTTTTACTGATAAAGTAATTAAATGCTATAATAGTCCATTTGTTTTTTTTTCCTGGGCCATAGAAAGTAGAATAAGTGTCCAGGAACCACTGCAGTGCATTTTTGTTAGAGGGTAAGATGCTAAACCTGGCCCCCTTTTGACATCAGAATGGTTAATATTACATTCTTGAATTACAAATAGGTAATAATATCAATATTTCAGGAGTTTGGGGCCTTTTCTGCTTTCCTGTGTACTACCAAGTACACAGTGCACATAAAAACTCTACAACTGTGATTAAAACCATGAAAAATGTCTCCGTTATTATTTTTTTAAAATCTTATAAGGAATACCCACAAATTTCAGCCCTTACAATGGTGCTTTTCTGCATTCACCCTGATGAAGCTTACAGCCCCATCTACAAAGACGACAAATGGAACAACATTGGTTTCTACTTTTCTCTTTGGCAGGTTCAATGTTCTGCTTTGGGGAGATTCTTAAATAACTCCCTTGCACTGCTCATTTCCAGAGCTCGACGCATAAAAGCACAGCCATAAAACTCAGCTGCATTTAGCTCAAACATTTTCTGAGGCTCTTGAACTTTTCAAGTAATCCAGGCCTGATTTACAACTCGCTATAAAAGTCAAGCAGCATTTCAAGGTCTCGTGTGCCTGTACCACCAGTGCAACCAACCCAGTTTGACTGCACTGTGCTTCTTCTTTTTCACCTCTGAACCCTGATTGTAAAAATACTCCTTTGTGTTAACTAGTGGTGTGTGGTGAGAACTGAAACCCTCACCCAAACCTCTCTGCAGCTTTGCTGCTTTATTTTCAGATATCTCTTAATGCTGCTTAACTTTTGGAGGTGTATCAGGAGCCATTTGTGCTGTGACCTCTCCATGCAAGGCAGACGCAAAACACCCACTGCTGGTGAAAACCCTGAGCTCTTCTCACCCCAGGGGCCAGGTTTCCTCAGCATTTATGCAAACCAGCTTTGCTCTGCTGACTCCACCAGGGCTGCTTCCAAATGGCACTGATGCTGTTTCTGGTTTGCAGGTTTATGGGCTGATAGTTAAAGGAACTAAAAATAACATATGGCCAAACTGCTGATGACAATTACAGGCCTAAAAAGAGTGGGATGAGCAATTAATTGGTATCTCCCCGTTTGATAGACTTTATATCCCCTTTAAGTGTACTTTGCATCCTACACAACTGCTTAGGGGAGGTTCTCATTTCCCTTCACTTTGGTCCCATTACGTGGCATGACAGATGTCTGGCTCCCAAAATATTTACCTGTTGTCATATGATGGTCTTGTAAAGAACTGAAAAGGTAGGGACAAAAAGAATCTTCCTGAAATATTTTTCCTCTAGATCTTCTGCCAAGAATTTTTAATAAAAATTATTCTTATGATTGCATATTCTAACTCACACTAAGGATAAACGTTCTGTTGAGATTCTCCATAACCGGCGTGTTTTGGAGTCGACCTTTCAGTGCCAAGGGCAGGGAGAGAAGAGAACGTGACCAAATGCAACAGGACAAGCTCTGTGGAAGGTCAGAGAACCCTTACAATTATCCTCCAGAGTGCCATTAAAATTATTCTCTAGCTTTTACAATAGATCGAACAATCAGACCCCAAACTTCAAAACAAGCTCTCCAAACTATAGAGATACATCCTCAACAAGTACATTAGTAAGTGCACATAAATAGCCAGAGGATAAATTTCAGTTGAAGAAAGGAAGAAATCGTTGATGGTGTTTGGATAAGGTCTTTTAAATCTTTCCTTCTTTTTAAAAAAAGTCCTCCCAGAGAGCCAGAAAATTCCTGACACTAAATGGAAGTTGCTCTGCCATGTTACAGCAATTGTACAAATAGCTGCAGTGTAAATATTCAATATATGTTTAAGAGCAACAAGCGAGGCTGCCAAATCTATTAAGAAACCTTGTGTGCAATAATACACTGTGTGGTGAGATTAATGACCTGGGACACAACAATATCCTCCCGAGGAAGTGAAGAAGCCCTGAAGTATGAATGCCAAAGGATTGTAGCATTTACATAAACACTGCTCAGGCTCTAAATCATCCTTGGTCAAGGTTTCAGTGGTTTGCAAGCACCTACAGATGCAGATCCTCTGTTTATCCCTCCCCCTTTCATCTCAGCGAGGTCAGCCCTCGTTGAGCCCTTCATTTAATTGTTTGCTGAAGCATTCTTGAAATGATTGTAAAATATACAAATAATCTGGACAGGAAATGCCCATCCAGAAGAAATCACTGTTGCTTAAAAGTTGATTCTAATCTCCAAAATATTGTTGAGTCCTAGAGTGGTTTGGCTGGGAAGGGAATTAAAGAATATTTAGTTCCAACCCCCCTGCCCTGGGCAGAAACACCTTCCAAGAGACGAGATTATATAAACTCAAATGTATTTAATCCTTATTTCCCTGATTTTCTGATCGAGAACATTAAAACCACAAGCGGATACACTGAATTCAGCTGTAATTTTCTTTAGTAAAGTTATTGCAACATTTATGCTTGGAGATGGCAACAGCAACCATCTGTGAATGGCCAGAGGTGATGCAGATCCAAATGTTTATGGCTCACACTAAGTATAATAAAACATGCAAACCCTTGTCATATCCTGCTTTATGGCCAAGCAGCTGCTGTAACAACAAAGCCCAAAAGATTATGTAGCCAAAGCCAAAATAAAAGCTGGGAATCTGGGCATTTTCTGTCCCCCTGGTCGCTCTGTGAAACGTGCCCCACCTGGATCACCAAGGATTCAGGGCATGCAGTGATTTGGTGTTTCTTATAACTCATGGATTGTGAATTCCTCAGTAATGCCATTTGCAGAGGTCACACTTTGGTGCTCCTGGGGAATAACAACCATCAGGGTGATCCCACTGCTGCCACAGCCTGGACAAAGCACCTGCCCAGCTAAAAAACTGTTGCCAGTAGAACACTAATACCTTATAGAAAAAAAAAACCTCTGAATATTTTGGGGCTGAAATAAATCACAAAGTTACAAAATCGTGAGAAACAGTGGGGCATATGAGTAGATATTGCATATTTCTATGTCTTTACCAATAAAAGAGAACCAGAAATATTATAGACCCTTTCTCCCAAATTACTCAGAGGTCAGGATGAACGAGGGAGGTTTCTGATGTGCTTTATCCTGGATCTATTTCCTTTCACCATCTTCAGCTGAAGTCACTCTTGTATCTTTTAACTCCTTGGCCTTTCCACTTCTTGTGGAGAGGTTTATGCCTATAAATAGTCACAGCCAAGTTAACGTGGTGCTTTTTGCAGTGGCAGAAGGAAGGATTGGTCCTGAAAACTGCCTGGTTCTAAACAGTGTCTCCACGAAATCACACAAAGAGAGACAGGGGAAACTAAAACTTAGAAACCAGAGCAGTCTGAACATTTGTGGGGAGGTAAAAGGTGGATTTAAGAGTTAAACTTCACTTGAAAGGCATCACGTGAGCATCCTGAGCTTCTCCAACTGCCCCTCTTGGTTATCTGCAGGGATTATGACCAAGAGAAAGGCACTCACCAAAAACAATCAGGATCCAACCCTAATTCTGCACCACCCATGATACAGGGACTACAAGAAAAAATTTCCCCTTGATTTTTCTGGCATATCCTCAAGTTGTTCCTGTCAGCCTGTTTCTTTGGATTCAGATGTCTGTTTTCATTCCATTGCTACAAGCAAAAACGCATGTGGAATCAATCCACTAATCCAAATATTTCCCCAAATATCACACACACACACAAAAAAATCAAATCTGGATTGAAACTTTCTACCTCAGGCACTTTATTAAATGCAAATTATTCTCATTAAAAGTAGTATACCAAGACTGATCTCCAGACGTACTACTGACTTGATCAAGCCTCCTGCTGAACAAAGCTATAAATGTGGCTATAAATATTAATGAAGTTCATGTAAATAACATCTCCCACAGTGCTGCTGCTGCTGCTACACAGGTAAGAGTGCATAAGAAAATTATTTATTTATTTATTATCCCGGGGAGGAGGTCCACTTCTCTAGTACAGGGGAAGAGGAGAGCCATGAAAAAAACGTGCCTAAGAGTGAGGGAGAGGCTGAGTCACCAGCAAGGCCAAACCCCTGGCGTGTTTGGAGCCACTTGGTCCTGAACAGCACAGATGGCTCCCTTCCCAGAAGCAAAAGCCTGGGGTGGATGCTGCTTCACATGACTAATTTAACCCCAGAAACGCTCTCACAAGCAGCAGAGGATTTATTTTGCAGTGGTACAGAGATGCCCACCCAGGAAGGCTGGTGCTGTCTGGGCAGAGCCCGCAGGACCCACAGGCTGCAGCACCAGATGAGCTGGGGCTCAGCCCACGCAGTGCTCTGCTCCTTTGGGGACAGCATGAGGTGGCCTTGAGCTCACCTGTAGCTTTAGGCCCTGTCTCTCTGCTTCTAGACCAAAAACACCCCTTGAAAGCACTTTTTGGCCCGAAGTTGGGTAGATGATGTTTTCCCCCTCCTGATCCAGCCAGTCCCTGCTGTTGCTCTGTGACGATGCCGAGGTCAGAGAGGACAAACCTCTGCCCCGAGGTGTCACCTCAGCTGCTCCATGGCAGGAGGGTGTCAGTGGGCAGCTGGCAGAGTCCTGGGCTTGTCTCACAAAATTATTTTGGGGCTGCAGAGCAAGGAATCCAAGAACTCAGTGACAAGAACCGTAATGCAGGGTGAAGGCTGCCTAGAGGTTTTTCCAGAACGCTACATTCGGCACCACTAAGAAGTCTGAAAGGGAAGGCAGAACCCCAGACAGCTCCTATTGCCACTCTCGGGGCAGAGAGCTGCTGCTGGGCAGTGTTTCACACCAACCATCTCCCTGCTCTGCTCCGTGATGAAGGGACAACCCCCCGCACACCTTGAAGGCACCCGAGGCTCAGGAGGCCACCGAAGTGTCCCTGTCCCTGCCGGCAGGAGCTCTGAAACACGATCGAGGCAGTGCCTGGGCTATTAACGCAGTGATTTTTCATCTTTTGTTGGCGGTTGTGTCTCGTCCCGTTTCAGAGGGCTCGGGATGAGAGAATAAAGGCTCCTCGGGAGAAGGAGAAAGGGAATTTGAGGAGAAAGCCTCATTAGCAGCTCATTCTGCTAAAACTGCTCTGAAGCTCTCTCCCCTGGGGAGAGTAAGGGCTACGAAAACTTCCCCTCTTATGTTATTTTTTTTTTTTTTCTGTCTGAAAAAGCTTGAAACTGAAATCTCGGCAGTAGGAAAAGAATGTGTGGGGTGGAACGGTTTGGGTTTTTAGTGTTTGTTTTTGTTTTTTGTTTTTTTTTTCCTAATGAGAAGTTTTGCTTCAATTTGTCTATAAATAAATAAAGATTATTAAAATTGCCTTTTTTTTTAGTTTACATTCCACTTTTTCTCTGTGGGGCAGCGAGCCTTTGATTCCAGAACTCTTCTGATCCTCCCTGCACATAACGTGTTTCCTCAGTGATCAACAGGCAGAATATATATCCATAAGCATATCCATTGAGCTGTAAATCATTAGTGAGCTGACTCAATTTTTTTTAATCCTCAGATTACCATCTAAATATTCAAGAGCATGGTGATAGGACCTACCTACATGCCTCCTATTCACATCACTGAGGTGTCTTATTTTGGGAGTTTAGCAATGTGTATAATATGCACGAAAGAGATGAATAATTAGCAAGATGATTGCCAAGAAAACAGGAGCTCAGCTCGTGAACGACAGTCAAGATACACAGTGAGCTGAAGTGCCAGCACAAGGCAGGAGAAGGAGTAGCAACACTCCCAGGTCATTTGTATGAGCTGAGTGTTGACTCAGTTTTCCACGGCCTGGATGTCCCTGCAGGAAGAGAGACTGAGAAAAGTGCCTGCCTAATTAGAAAAATGTTAGGGCCCTGTTCTCCTCACACAAAAAGAGGGAAATTTTACTCAGCCCACAACTGAATTGCTACTCTTTGCATGGTGGGGATGCAGCTTGCCAGGGAAGTGGGACAAACCTCTCTACCCACAGCTCTTGTGCAGTGGGCTGGCCCAGGATCAGAGGGCCCTGAGTTTGGTGTGGCCTTTCTTCCACATTTTTTCATTTGTGGAGGTGCTTCTTTTACTCTTGTCCTTGCTATGGAAGGATGAATGGCATCTGTCCCCCCTCTGTGCCACGGGATGGTGTCATAACACAGACTTGGCTCTTGCTGGCTAATAGCAACGTTTGAATTAATCTATTTCCTGGAATTTGGAGAAAGCAAATGTAGGTGGCAGACAGGACTGATTTTTGAAACATCCTTTTCTTCCTCTCAGGCAGTGGTGTGAATGTGAATGTGCTTGATTCTCTGCAACTCAGACACCTCCACGTCTGAGCAGCTGGAGCATCAAGTCAGCCTGGAGGAGATTCCTGCCCTCCCTCCTCTGCCCAGCTCCCCACAACCCTGTCAGGTGAACCTGTCTCTGCACTTGAACAGCACAGGGGTGCTGGATGCTCTGGAGACCTCTTGCCAAAAACCGCCAGATCCTTTTTTTGATCTCCCTACGTGGATTTTGTGATTGAAAATCAGGCTTTTTTTTTTTTTTTTTCGGGGAGAGAGTCACTGCCTTGTGTGAAAGATTGATAGTGTAGGAGCCTGGAAGTGAAGGTAAGTGCTTCAAAGGAGAAGGGAAAAGATTTGCAAAAGCCAGAGTGAATCTTACTGCTAAATCACAACCAGCTGAAGTGCAGGTATTTGAAGTGGCTTTAATTCAGAAAGCAAATCAAAGAAAAAAAAAGCTAGACAGGGCACTAAAAAGAGCTATTGTAGGACAATTACTTGAAAGCACTGATCATATTCAGCCCAAGCTATCACAATTATGGGCAGGATTAAAAAGAAAACAGACTCTTCAAGAGATACTGATCTGGTACAACCCTGAAAGAGAAGGGTCAGAACAGAAACATGGCAGTGACAGAAAACTGCCCTGGTGTTAGTTCTGCACTTGGCCCTTCTGCACAGCTCTGCAGGTGGTAATTTATTCTGGTATTACACACATTAAATGGACTACACAAAAGCTGAAAATATGGGCTGTGTGCCTATGGCAAATGACAGTCAAGTAACTGCCTGAAACAGTGGATAATTGCAGATTTAGATGGCAGTACCTGATATGCTAGATGATGCAATCTGTTAATGGCATGACATCAAGCATCTGTGGGCACATACCCACACTGTGTCCTCAGCTGCAGATTTGCAACATAAACTGGAAAACATTTTGGTCCAGCTTGTTTTCTCACAATGCTTCCCCTCACTTCCTTCACATATCAAAGACTATGTCACATTTGGTAAGCGTTACTGGAATATAATTGAGAATTTTTTAACATGAAGCCTCTGGTAAATGAGTGACTGGCTGGAGGCTTTCTTGGGTTTTTATTTTGGGTTGGGTTTTTATTTTGTAACAAGCATCCACTCTGAAAAATAATTACTCCATGTCTGTCTGTCTTTGAAAATATCTAAACAGACAGCAGCGGTCCTTGCATTCTAATAAGGATGTGACATTTCACAGCTTATTCTTGCAAGGGAAAGTGGTGAATTCAGTCCTTTTGTCACTGACCCATAAAGAGCCTCACTGAAAATGCAGTTTTGTCTTAAACTCATGGAATCATGAAAGATGGGGTAAGAAAGGACTTTTGAAAGGACACCTAACCTATTCCTCTGTCCCAAGACACAGCCAGTACACCAGGATCCTCCCTCAGAAGTCTTTGCTTTAACATTCAGGTTCAGTGAGAAAAAGAACAGTGAAAAACTACCCAAGGAAAAATTAGAGAGAAGGCTGAGCAGTGAACAAACAGGCTGCCAAGGAGAAGTGGGAACACACACAGGTGAGTAAATAATCCAAGGCCAGCTCTCATCAACAGCAAATCAACCCTGAGCCCATTGTCCCCATGCCCACGGGACAGAAGCCATGCAGTCCCCTCCAGGCTGATGCTTTATATAACATTAACACAGACTCTACCAAAACTAAGCTGCTTTTCCCAAGATGTTTGCAGTAGGAGCAATATTCCAGGCAGGAGGGTGCCTGTCACTGGTACCGTGGTAATGAGGGAGGCCAAGTTTTGGAGGTGTAACAACTTTTCTTTGAAATCCTAAATTGCATAGAATAGAAGAATGGTTGGGTTGGAGAGGACCTTCAGTGATCATCTGGTCCAACCTTCCTCATCATGGGCAGGGACACCTCCCACTAGACCAGGCTGCTCAAAGCCCCGTCCAACCTGGCCCTGAGCACTTCCAGAGATGAGGAATCTCTGGGCAACTTGGTTCATTCTGAGCTGTTAGCAAGGTTCTTTGCAGGGTGGAAAGTTTAGTGGCAGAAAGATGATAAAAATGCAGCCATGAGCAACATCAGGTGGAAGCTGAGTAGACAGGGCTGTATTGCTTTGTTAGCATTTAACCTGCTGGTTCATCCAGCACTCAGTCCTCGAGTTAAACCTCAGTGCAGCTCAGCAGTTAAATACACAATTAGCTTTAAACATCTAACGCTTCAAATGTATTCACAGAAATCACATCTAGTTCCTGAACAAATCAATCAAATGTGCTGCTCCTTTTTAAATTTCCTATGTACAAAGAAATTGTAGCTATTAGCCCAGGGGGAATAATCCCAGTAAATCCATCAATCTGAGTGTAAGAAGGGATAAAACACCTTATATGAAAGGCACATCAGCAATATCACTCCTGGGGTGGACTAAGAGCTTTTTCACTGATGTCAGCCCCAGACACTGCTTCACACAATAGGCAGAGTCAGCAGCCTTTTCAAGCATCACTCATTAGAAAAGTCAAAGAGCACAAAATAGCTGAGCATAATGATGCCACCTTAAATGGGGGAAAATACAGAGGCTCTCCCTTAGGAATGGCTGGTACCCCTAGGTGCAAACTAAAGCATAAAGGAGCAGCTCAGAAAAATTTCCATTTTACTTGATCAGAACAGTTACTGAGGATGCAGGTGAGCCTTCCAGGAGGGCAGGTTAACACGGGATGGCAGGGGCTCAAAAACCAACCTCTGGTCTGCCAGGTTGTTCCTCTCTTTGCTGAGCAGTGTGGGGAAGGCTTAAAGCTGAATAATCTTTAGGATTTTTTGTTTGGGGTTTTGGTTTGGGGTTTTTATTTTCTTCTGAGCTGCTCAAGACGTGCACTTGGCCTTCTACCCCCAGGCAGAGAGGAATTGCTCTCCCTGACTCTACTGCACTGTTCTTTAGCAGGATGTTCCTTCCAGCTACCCTGAAAACCTTGGGCTCATTTCTTTCCTCTGCTTTCTGATGCAGGAACATTTGTATTGGACAACATGTTCTTCCACCCAGGCAGATTCTCCTGGCTCTACCACTCTTTTGGCACCAGTTTTTTTGAGGCCAGCAGAGGACCAGAAGGACTCATGAGACAGATCCCCAGTGGGGGTCTTTGCTGTGTGCCCTGGTCCTTGTGCACATCCTGCTTGTGTGGGAGATGGACCCCCTTGTGTTCTGGAGGTCGTGATAAAGTGATTCAGGAAGTCCTGGACCTAGAAGACATGGGATTCTCATCAGGGTGTGCTTGTCTCAAGGCTGGTAGTCACCCAAGGAACCACCCAGAAAAGTCAGTGGCTTCTCAGTGCAGAAATTATCCCTGCAAAGTACAGAACCTTCACACTGTTCCATTTTTGTTACACACAGGGTCCCACAGAAATCACTAAGTACTCAATAGTCTACCAACACAGCATCCTCACTATGGGTTGGGCCTTTACTTGTCCTGTTTTTATCTCACTACACCAAGAAAAGACAATTCAATTCATTCTCACCATCAGCAAGAGTCTACAGATTTGCATTTGGTGATGCTTTGTGTATTCAGTGTTGAAAATCTCCTGCCAGGGGGAAGAAGATATGTAATAAGGTTTGAATAGTTTAATATGTTTCAGAGAAGCTTTTATCTTTTACAACTAAAGACAGTGTCAGCAGGAGAAAGCCAAGCAAAGAGGAGGTTTATAAGTAGAATATTCAGTGTAGAATATTCTGTAAGCTCACACAAGGAAGATACAGCGCAGTGGAATAACAGGAGATACTTCCTCACTCTCTATCACACCCCAGAAAAAGGTGCAAATGTAAAGCTCTCTGCTTCATAACACCCACCCCTTCAGGGCAACACAGGCACGGGTGTCCCAGCTCTCCCTGAGGAAGAGCAGCTCCTGCAGCCACAGCACTGACACTGCAGAGTGCAAAGGTGTCCCTGGCAGAGATGAAGAACTTGCCTCACTCCTTCCCCAGTGTCTCTGTTCTCCTGAGCTGTGAACACTTTGCTTCGGGGGACTAACAGGGTTATGAAGCTCTGGAAGGGAAGGATAAAGCCAGAGGGGCATTTCTGAGCATTCTGGGAAAGGTTCTAAGCAGAGCAGCTCACGCAATGTTTGTGCAGCCAATTGTTTCATAACTCATTTCTGACCGAAGCAGATGTCAAACCCACACCATAAGGTGCCAGTAAACTTCGTGGTAACTCCTTCCCCCATCTGATTTCCCTTCTTCTCCCTGTTTTCTAACAAAAAGAGTAGGAAAGGTGAGCTTTTCTGTCCCAGACAGGTTCTCATCACCTAAGGTTGGCAGGGGTTCCCCAGGTCAGAAATACACAGCAACTCCCATGGCTAAAAAGGTTGATCCCAGATCTGACAAGGATATTGTTGGTATGAGAAGCCCAGCTCTGTGATTTGTACATTCCCTTCTGCAAACACAGAAGACTTTACAGCTTTTGCCAGAGGCTCATGAGTTCAGCACATCATATTCACCACCTCGTCATCAGCACTGGAGCTGAGATGATGTTACAACACAATTAATCCTATTTGAATTAATTAGAAGAACCACTTGCTAATGAGAGTGTTATCTTCCAGCAAGTAGAAAGATCTGCTCTGACACAGCCCAGGTTATAAAATCTTCATTCATTCTCTAGTGGAATTTATGTGCATCAGCACATGGGATTTTTTCCAAGCAAAGAGCACAGAGTAATGGGTGTTACAGGCTCTACATGAGCATTTTATTAAAAATACACAAAGTAGTACAAGGCAGGGTTTATAATCCCAACCTGGTACTTAAACTTTATGCCCCATTTCCCCCACGTATCTATAAATGTGTTTTCTTCTGCAAGTTCTTTTGAGACGTGGAGGAAAACAAAAATATGCTATCTAGTATATGTGATTCCAGAATACAGGACATCTGCAACAGTCCTTCCCTGACACATCTTCTATTGTGGTATCCCCTCTGCTGAAAATGCCCATTTTTAAATTGCTTTTTCCTCCAGCCATTTATTCTAGAACATGTTGCTTCAGTGACTCACTTGTTGTTAACACCAGATTTTATAGGCTGCTTGGATAAAGTTGTCAGTGTTAATACTGCACAGAAAAGAAGCTGTCATACATTTTGCATGTCTGTACTAATTGTTTGCACACTGTAATTCAAAGGACTGACTCCACTCTGTATTTGGCTGAAGGATGCTCTACCCCTTCTTATCCTCTCTTCTACCTCCTATTCCCCATACAGGAGTAATGGTTAATTAGCACCATGTTAGTTAAAATGAAACCTTGATCACCTGGATGTGCCCCTTTTCTACAGAAACACACAGAGCTCAGGCCCTTACAAACCAGAAAGAACATTAATTGTAACCCTGCAGGGAGAAGGGGAGATCTATTAATCTGTGATTCTGGAATAGCTGTTCTTGAAACTTTGCACTGATTTCCATACATCAAATAAGACACAGTAGTGAAGGACATTCATCTTGAAACAAAGATCTTAGCTGACTGGTTAATTAAGATTTGGGGCTGCCAGTAAGCCAACAGCATTTGGGATTTAAAGGGATTTATTCTTCTCAGAGTGATAGTTTATAAACAGGCAGATGTACAGACTTGAAAAATTGATTTTGCCAATGAAAACCTTTGTCTGGGAAAGCTCATCCCAGTACAGCACTCAGGAATTTCAAGGCTGGCCACTAAAATCAGGATATGTTGGAACAATCCTTTGTGCATAGCAGGAGGTGCATTACTGTTCCAGAATGGATTCTGTGACCTCATAGCTCTGTAGGGCTTATCACTTATTTTGAGGGGATTAAAGGATCCTGCTCCTTTCCTAATCCATCAGTGCCCTCTTGTTTTCCTGCCTGCAATGCTGCAAGCTCCAGGATCCACTGATCATCGCATCAAGTAGGAAGAGGAGGTTGAGTGCCCCAAACTTGGTCTGCAGAGGTGCCACTGGAATGCCAAGTGTACTCCCTGTCTGCACCATCATTCCCACCAAGCTGACAATGTACCTGAGCAGTTTTTGGGTGACAAACACCCAGAGTTTATACAACCACGTGGAAATAGCAGCTGGGGAAGCCAAGGATTGAGCTGCTGACCCCAGTTCAAACAGCACTGGCTGTGAAACCACAGCACTGACATGAAACCTCCTCGCACCTCCAACCTTCTAACTCTTGTAGTTATCAAATGCTCTTTGGTGCATATTTAGATATAATTGATGCATGAGGCTCACTGCAGACCTTTGATTAAGAAGCAGCAAAACAGCCATCAAATAATTTCGATCAGAATGAGTGATATAGCATTCCAGTCTTGTTCTGAAGGGATGCCTTGACACCAGTTTAATGGGATATTACTGAATTTCTTGGAACCTTTACAGAGCAAAACTCCCCATGGTGTCCATGGGAGCTGAGCTGATTGCTAGAGCAAACTCCTTCTCCTAAACCAACTGCAAGGTCCGATTCTGCACAGGGGGAGATTCACAGCAGGACACCACAAGTGCAGTTGATTTCAATTTATGCTAAATGACTTTCTCATCCACAGTGTGTAAGATATTCAAGGTGCTGAGAGGGCACCACTACATTTCCAACTTGAATTCACACACCTGAGGCAAGGAGCTCACCTCATTTGACACAGAGCAATATGTAAAAGACTCCACAGTGTTGATAGTCAGACTATCCCTCCAATGCTGTTATCATCATTACTTTGATGTTCTACCACAAAATGGAGCTTTGATTTCTGTGCTGCACAGGAGAACACACAATGCCACAGCGAGAAAAATCAGTGCCCCAAAGATCTCCTGCTTTAAAATAAGAGGTGTGTTGGGACCATAAGTGACAGCAGAAGTGGTTTAGGCACTGCTACAGGTTTTATATGTGCAGATATACACAAATAGATTGAAGTACAAGAATTAAGTGAGCTACATTTGTTATTAAAATGAAAGGTGGAACTGAGGCTGCTTTCAGGATAGCCTTGGCTGCTCCTCCTGTGGTCAGACACAATGTACAGAAGTAAAATACAGAAATACCTGACTGAAAAAGAAAACAGGCTAAACCCCTTCCAAACCCTGTTCTGAGCTCCCAGGGTTCAGAAATGTTTAACCCCAGCCTTCATGTTTGAGTCAGAGTTTTGCCAGGTGGAATACAGCAGTAACTCAGCCAAATAAAACCTCTTGGGGTTCTCCCCTGTGGGAATTGCAGCAATAAATAAACATTCTATAAATTGTTTGGGTATTTCTCTGAAATAAGTTGTAGCAGACTGACTTGTTTCTTCAGAAGGAAGCACCTCTTGCCCAGGTTATCCCAAGACACAAACTTTGCTCTCCTGTTCCCATAAGCCCAGGCACAGTTTGAATCACCCAGAATGTATTTTTATCACTGAAAACCTTCAGCAGCTGCCAAAGCTCCTTTCAGGAAAACACACTCACAAGGAGCTCACAAACACTGAGCCTGTGAATCACAACTGAGCTAATACAATATGTGTTGTGATTGTGAGGGGAGGAGGAACCCAAACTGTGACAGTTTCCTTCACAGCTTGGAAAATGAGCTCTGTTGTGTTCCGTGGAGTGGCTGCTGTACAAGGGGATGTATCTTAGCTGGTGAAATAACCCGGCCTGAGGACACAGCTCAAACACATCATTACCTGTGCTAAAACAAAGCAGCACAAGTGGAACTCCTGGCACATTACACACCCCATCTTCCACCTCGGAACAGGGAGGCCAAAGCATCAATTCCACCCTGGGCACGCTCGGGGAATAATTGATTTTTTTATTTATTTTACTTACTTTCAAGTGAGTGAAGGAATCAACTAACTATGGCCCAAAGCTGCCAGAATGCTGCCTGGGGGGACTATCACACACTGAGGGAAATCAACCTGCATGCTGTGAAAAAGCAGCAAATAGTGACTTCTGGAAGCGAAGCCACCACAAACAGTTATCATTCCAGGAGAGTTATGGTGCTGTGAACACATTTTGAATACATTCTTCCACTCCAACATCTTAACCTGTCCTTTGTTTAACCAGGCAGAACAGCACTGCCAATGCTTTGTTCTGCTCCAGTGCTTCATGCTGGATAATTTGTTATCACCATAAATGATTGCTCATTAACACGTTACAGCAGAGGGTGTAAAGCCAAAGGAAGATTCTGAAGCCCTGCTGGATTACTGTTCTGGTGAGAAACAGTTACAAAGCTGGAACTCAGACACGAAATTGGTATCATTATCTCCTTACTGGGTAGATGCAGAATTTAATAATGTCTCTCTAATAGCTCTCACAGATCTCACTTATCACCACAGATAGTTAAACACAAATATTCTATTATATTAAGGGAAAAATGCCAGCAAGATATTCTGACAAAAAGTTTGTCTCTAATTGATGAAATCTATTGTATCCTTAGATTGTTATTATGATTCAGTTCTTTGTATTTTCTCTCTTTTCCTTTTCAGGCATTTTTACCACTTTCCATTGGCTCCCTGATAAGTCAACGTGGTTATATTGGATGACTTTGCAGAGGAAGAACAGAACAATTAATAGACTGAAAATATTCTGAAGCTTTATTCTGAAAGTGAATGTCTCACTCTGCATTACAAACTGCACTCCACTCTTCCTTCAATTTTAGCCAAAATATCCAGGGAACCAGGTCAGACAGACAGGAACAGGATGGTCCTGGATGGTGGCAGGGAGAGCTGCAGGTGACACCTCCCCTGCAGGACAGCTGGAGGACTTTTCTGTCCTCAGAGAGACCCTTTGAATGCCCCCCAGGATGGGAGAAAACCAAACCCAATCCTCGAATTCATCTTATCTGACCCCTCCTGAGCTGCCCCAGGCCCTGAGTGTGCTCCTCAGGGAGATGCAGTGTTAGGAGCCAGGAGGGAAGCCCCCCCATTTTTCATTGTCCTAGAACCACAAATAACTCTGGAATTCCTTTGGCTATGATAATGTGATGGGAGCAAAGGGATTGCACAGCAAAAATATAATGTAGACTGTCTGTTACAGACAGTTAATCATGTCCACAGTGCTTGCAACACTCCTGTAACTATGGATTTCTAATTCTGCTTCAAAATGAGAAACAATGCTAACTTTCATTTTTATTACTGAGTGAAGAGAAAGAAATTACTTGGGGGGGGGTTTGTCCAATGTTCTTTTTGAGAGTTTCTTGCTGAAATCTAAATTACGTCAAAAGGCCAAATTTTAAATCAAAATGCTTCTCGGAAAGAGGTATTTCAAATCTTGGATTTTTTTTCTGTCCAGAGATCAGAGATTATCCATCCTCTCCAAGTTTTCCTCAGAGTTGTGTTGCCTATTATTTGTCATGGCAGGAAACTGCTGTGAACAACCCCTGGGGCAGTAGCAGCAGCAGCAGCCGCACACATTTCCCAGGAACAGAGAGGAGCTGAAATAGTCTTATTTCCCCCCAAAGAAGTATAAAAGCACTTTTCATGTGAGTGGAAACAGGAGGAGAGTTGTTTTGGGACAATTTTTTTGTAATCTCTCCTAAGAGTAGTCCTGGTGCTGACTGCTCAATCTATACTTATTTTTATGAAGAGTGTAGACAAAAGGTTAAAGCCTTCGAAATTACACAGCCTTTCTCTGGCTAACCAGTCATTTGGGGAGGTGGCCACGCAGGATGTGCTGCAATTCACTGGAAATTTGCACTAGAGAAGACTGGACTAAGCTGGGAGAGGATAAAACCAAGGAAGCACAGCCCAAGCTCTGCCAGGGTTTTCTTTTCCACCTCGCCTTTCATTCACGTTCCTTCCCACACCACCTCCTGCTTGGTTAATTATCATTTTGCAGAGGAGATTGTCCTGTTCAGTGTGACCAGAGTGAGCAGGATGAGGAATCTCTGCAGTGGGTAGAAGTGGCAGGTCCCTTCCCTGCCCTCCAGCCCATCTGCCTCCCAGAACCCTGGCTGCACCGAGGCACTGCTGGTGCCAGGAGAAGGTGAAAGCACAGCACCAGCAGGGACAATTTCAGGCCACTGAGCTGGGTTTTAATCACGCATCTTCCACTAATGTCAGAAGAAATTACGTGGCCAAATCCCTGCAAGCTGTTTTGAATGTCTGAAAGTTAATTTAGCAGTTATGGCTGGGGCAAAGAGATGGGACTGCCCGCTGGCAGAGGCAGCAGCTGGCACAGACTGGCAGGGCACAGACAGAGCAGCAGCTGGGAAAAACACAGCCCACTCCATTATCCCCCCCAAAAAAGGATGGCAGGGCTTTTGGCACACAACACGTTAGTGCCACCCTGGGACAGAGGAGCCTACACATGGCACACACACTGGATTTTAGGGAAGGATGGGGATGCAGGATCACTGGAAGGATTCCATACACAAGGACTTTTTGCCTCTGCAACACTTGGGCAGCTCGTGCCAGGCCAAGAACTGCCTTTAACAACAGCCTCAGAGTTAATTGCCAGTGACAGAAGCACCACTAAATCTCTTAGTGCCCCCTCAAGCACCCCAAGGAGCTCCATGGAGTGGATGTCCAACACACCTTGACTCTGGGGCAGCAGGACCTGCCCCATTTCTGACAAGAGCAGGGCACAGAATGTTCCTGTAGATCCTGGCAGGTACAGCACTGGCACTCAGGGAGCTGGGACATGAAGTGCCAGACTATCTAACAAAAAATCACATTTTCCTTTCACTCACAGATAACAGACCAAGCGTTGGTTTTCTGGTGTGGCTTTTTTTCCCCCCACTAAACTTCAGAAACCTGTGCCCTTCCATTTCTGAAGCCACCTGAGGTCACCACTGTCCTCCCATCTCTGTCACCACTGGGAAAAGCTCCAAAACATGCAGGAAACTTTGCAAAAGAAGACAGTGAGCAGATAGATGACTAGAAACTCTGCTGAGAGACTTCTGGTCCCTGAAAAATGAGAAGCCTCCCCAGCATCTACCATTCCTCTTTTTTTTTTTTTTTTTTTTTTTTTTTCTGAGGAAGATATTACAGGCTTGAAATTATTACTTATCCCCTGTGAGCAGACAAGGAAGCCTAATGCTTCCAGATAACAACTTCCACACCTTCCTTGTGCACCTCACTTTACAGAGTTTTTTGGAGAAGAAAGTGGTTTAATACTGGGGTGATTTTTTTTTTTATTAAAGCTCTGCAATGGCTTAAGAATGAGCACATTTTTTTGCCACGTAAGTGGGCAACACAGACACTTTTTTGTATCATAAATATTAAAGAGAAAGATATAAACAAGCTCAGTGTTTGTTTTCCTGATCACAAAATCAATGGACAAATGCACCAAAAGCAGGAATCTCGCTCTTTCCCTCCTATCGACGCTGGCAATGATGTAAGTGCTTCTGCACATATGGCAGAAGCGAATTTGGCTCTAAAAATCTGAATTTTAAAATCCTCCTCAGGAAAATCAGGGTCGGAGAAAAACCACAGCAGAACTTTTGCCACATTTTTAAACTGAGACAAGGGTGGTGAAGGCAAAAATATTTCCTGTGCTACTCCCTGTGCTGCTCAGACCCAGCACAGAACAAGGACACGTCCGTGGCAGGGAACATTTTCAACACTCACTGCTGAGACCACTTAATTAACTGTTCTCTTGGGGTCAATATCAAGTTATGTCAATAAGCATTTGAGTTCCTCCAGAACTGATAGTTGAATCTGTTTGTTTGATCTGCCAGTTTTATCTTGTAAATGCGGCCCTTGCTGCAGACTCAAACCGTGACAGCACCATGACAATGTTTTATTCTGCTTTTTTTTTTTTTTTAAGTTTATAAAAGGAATTGCATCCATTGCAATTGAAAACTACTGTTGTACTTGATTTAAACACTGATGCAGTTCTCTTCCCAGAAAAAAAGATTTAGTGGGAAAAAAGACAATTCGAAGTATGAATGGCTTTTTTTCTAGCTGAAGTAAGGATAAGCCACAAGACTCTGTTTTCCTCTATGCTAAAAGATGTTCCAAAACCAGACTTTTTTTTCCTCTTTCTAGAGGTAGATGTACCTTCAAGGGAAAACAACCCCTGAGATGACCAAAACTGAAGACTTTTTATGAATTATATTAAGAAAATAAAGCAGCTGATTATGTGTCATTAGGCCTAGAACAAAAATAATTTAAAAAAATGGATTTAGACACAATTTTGGCATTCAAAATACCATACTGAGGAACAAACCTCCTTATTGCTTCTGGTGCCAGGTTTTTTTCCTGAGATAGCAGCCAGCACTGCATCTGACAAACACACCTCATACCCTGTGGAAGAGTTTTCCTGGGAAGGCAGAAAGCAGGCAAAGCCTGGCTTGGTGCTCGTGGAAATTGGTCCCATGAAATGTCATTTCATGGTGGAACAAATCCAATGAGCTGGAAATAACAGGAAATCCTGTCATAATAGGGATTGTTTCCTAATCTTATTCACAGAGATTGGGCCGCACAGTGGGAAGTGGATACCCTTCAGGTCGCTCTAATTAGCCCCCAGTTGTTACCACTGTGGTTTTCTGGTGTTCTCCAGCAAATAAGCAACACAGGAGTATGAAACCTGAAGGTTTGGACCAGCACTAGAATAGCCTTTAGAGCTGCAAGTGGAATGAAGAACATGACCTTTAGCCACTTTAAATACCTCCCCTACCAAACCTGCCCTCTGGTGCCATCAGATAGTTTCACCTCTGTGTCCACTGTGTGCACCATTTGAGAGCTCAGGAATCGGGGGCAGATGAAGACAGCAAATAACAGCAGATGATGAAGATGGGAAATAATAAAGTGTCAAGGGAAGCAGAAGGTTATAGGTGAACAGAGAGGTGCAGGGAGAAAGCAACTACACATTGTCTGTTCTGTTTTTTACTGAAAAAAATAACCACTGTAAGCAAGAAAAAGTATTTTTTGGAAAGGTAGGCTTCTGACTTGATGGTTCCTTCCTACTATGTATAAAATATCACTTTTCAAGGTAAGGACAACAACCTGCCTTTATCAAATGGGCTGAGTCCTCCTCCCAGGGGAGGTACAGGCTTTAAATTCCCCAACCTTTGCCAAGCTTGAATACATTGCACAGCTGACAGGATCTCAGAAAGAGCTGAGCTTTCCAGATATCCTGGTATTCTTTCATCACGAGCAAAAAAAAAAAAAATCTTTTCAATGAGAGGTGTCAGGTGCCAAAATCAAGCAATTACTGGTTGCAAAACTATTAGCCTGGAAGAGGGTACAGTCTGTGTGTAGCTTGCTGGTAAATGACCCACTCCGAGCACATCGTTCATCATCCCACAGAAAATGGTCTTTGTTACTTGGAGCAAAGCTTAGAATTCCAGCATTCATCAAGGATGAAACCATCCCCTGCAAGTAAGAGCGTTTTAATTTGAGGTACTTGATTATGTGGCTTTCGAAGCACATCAGGTGATGCACTGGAAACCCTGTATCTGGGAGCATTTTCCCATTAATATCCAATAACCTCTTAATAAGGGAGGAGATGGATCTCGCTCCTCTGATCTATTTACATCCCACTGTATTGGACTGAAAAGACTTATGGAACAGAAACCTTCTGCCAATACCATGAATTATTTAGCTGCTGGGGCGTAGCACTGATTAGATTGTAATTGGTTTGCTTTTGCCAAAAGGAAGCTGTTTGTCATTACCACCTCTGCATCAGCACAAAGTTTGTAGCAGCACTGGAGTGCCTTAAAGAAAACTACATCTGTTTTGAAGTGCTGCTCCTCTGCTTTTGATCTAATGGCTCTCGAAGCATGAAGAGCTGGATAGTCCCATCAGCTGCTGGTATCTCCAGAAATAATAAATTCTGCATTAAATTCTGTGGAGGAGCTCTAAATATTCCATGTGACAATGGAATTATGGTGCAGCATCCTGATGGATTTACACTTCCACTGTGGAAATCAAACTTAACAACAGTCAATCAGGAAATTTTTCTGTTGAGAGTTCACTGCTGGTACAAAGCAAATAGATTTATTCACAGCCAGATTACTAATGAGCTCTGGTGATCACAAGAGCAAGAAATTCATACTACACAAGACTGAAAATAACTGAAATTCAGGAATAACATCTCTTGGGCTGGCTAAAAGGTGCTTTTCCTTTGTCAGCATCTGAGCTAGGTGACTTCCAGAGCAAGCAGGAAAACTGCCATTTTGTCCTCATTTTTATGGTGGGGTATAAACACTCACAGATGGAATACATGCAGGACCTCTGAGAATGAGAAAATAGGCAAGAAAAGCTGCGCAGAACCCTCAATTTTATTTTTCTACCTTGCTGTTTTAAATTGTAAAAATGACTGTTCCAACTACAGCACGTTGTATTCCAGAACGTTCCCTCTCCTTTCACATTTAACATACTGGAACATATGCACCATCACGCTGAGCAGGGCAATTGAAAATTAAACAGGCAGAATTACTCACAACAGCAATATTTCAAAATCAGATAAATTATTTCAAATTCAGATAAATTTCCTAACATATGGCATCTTTGACCCAATCTCACAAAAGGTTTTGCAGCTGCTGAGATGGAGCAGGTGCTTTTTCTCTCTGTGCTGCTGGATCCACACCTGTAGTGTGTCAGCACATCTCCAACCTGCTGCCACACCAGGGGCAGGCCTGGCCAAGCAGATTGCACATCAAAGTGTTTCATCAGTAACCTCACGCCCTCAGCAGACTCTCCAATGCATCTTAGATGCTGACAAATTTTCAGCTCCCTTTTCACAGCAAAGCTGACCCTTCCAAGGTAAATTGTGCTCTGAAATGACAGCACAGCAGCAGACAGGCCCTTGATGGATGCATCTGTTTAGGCATTGGGTCAAGAAGGAATAAAGCTGGTACACCTCAAGATGATGGGGTGTGATTGACCCTGTCAGGCCAAATTTCCTCTTTCCTTGCACTTCTCGGGCATTTCTCAGAGTTATTTCTGCTGGTATCAGAGAGTTTAAATGTGTCACTGCAAATACCCAGCCCAAACAACACTACTGCAGTCTAATGTTCATACTAAACAAGACTGAAAATTACTGAAACTCAGGAATAACATCTCTTGGACTGGCTAAAAAGTCCTTTTCCTTCATCATCATTTGCCCTTATTTTGGGCTATAACCTCCCCAAACAAGAAGCTCAAAGAAGCAAGTATTAGACAACCCCCTATTTCATGCCTTTCCCTACAACATCAGAAAAAGGCATATCTATGTAAGAAGGAGTTAACACCAACTAATGTATTTTATAAGTAATAATTTAATCTTCTCTTGTTTTTATCCCTCAGTATATACCTCTAAATTTGCACATTCTGGAGATTATTCAGAGTTTTTACCGTTAAGATGCCTTGCACGTGTGTATATGCACACCTTGAATATTTTAAAGGGGGTAGTAATAAAATAAATATCTACTTTCACACGTAGAGCCAAAGATTGCTTAAAAATTTATCAGAGTAGGCTGTCTGTTATATTGTGAATGGCTTTGGGATATTAAACCCATATCAAGTTATCCAGTTATTTACAGCATTACCCAGTGTTTGGTTACGCTGCTGTCTGTCTGATCACTGATTTCTGTGCACACACAACACAACCAGGACTGCCATGACTTTAAATCCCTGGATTTCATGGGGGACTCAAGCTGAGGAGCACTAATCACTTTCCCCTGTAAAGACAGGTAGCATCCTCTGTCATCTGCTGCTCTTTTCCCAGTGATCTATTTGTGGGAACCTCTGCAACAGCGAAGCTCCTTGGCTGGGGAACAGTGAGATGTAAAGTAGAAAACTGATGCTCTTCATTACGGTAATTTTCAACCTGTCTGACAGCAATAGGAATTCAATTACAGTCCTCCAGCGGCAATGAGCTCCCTGCACCAGATCTTAATTGTTCAACCATCAGTTTGCAATTTGCATTTGTACTGTAGTGACAGCTGACTGTTTCCATCAGTAGTAGACATTTATATTCATGAAAAAATAAATATATCGTACATCCAGCTCAGCAAGGAAACTTCCTATAATGAGAAAAACCAGCTTATTTACTTGAATTACTGCAATCACTTGCAGCTCTGGAGGCTGACATAGTTCTTTCCCCTGCTCTTACAAACCAGAGGCCCAACTGTACATGCTGAGAGTTAGTTATATTGAGTAACCAGGGTGATTATATTTTGATTTCCTCCTCCCTTAAAGAAATCGAGTGAAATTTCATAGGAAAAGGCTCCCAGAATAAATGGGTGTGTTCTGAACCCCACACTTTTGAAGCATGCATGTCGTAAATTTGCACATGTATAAGCAGACACATATTGTGGGGATATTTGTGAGGGTGCAAACCAACCCTTTATCTTATTCAGCTGAGCTACAAAAAAAACAAAACACTTGAAAGTTGAGCTGGCACATCCATGTTCATATGGCAATTCCCCCCAGGAAGCTCAGAGACATGGGCAGGTTTTGGGGCATCTAAGAATCTTAGAAATCTTTGAAATCTTAATAAGTGCAGTACTAAGGACGTGCCACCTACTTGGTGACTGCCCATCACTGATCACAGCCAGGGTGAGGTGGGTCTTTGCTGCAGTCAGGAATTCCTGGAGTTTTCCGAGGCCTTGGCAATGAAGTATAACCCAATAGCTGACAGCTTTCACCCCTCAGGTGTTTGTTAACTCAAATTTACAGTCATTCTAAGGAGGTGAGAGAGCCTGACTGTCACTGAGGGGTGCAAGGCAGGCACTGGCACAGCACAGGTACCAGATGTCCTGCAAGAAGAGAAACTCAAGACTGGGAAAACAAAGGGTCAGGATAAAAAACTCAGTAACTGAGCTGCAGGAGAGAATTAGGCAAAACACCTGCTTTTGCATCACCTAGATCTGACAGCTTGCATCACTCTTCTAGTTTAGAAAAAAAACTAAAACATGATATTAAGAGCTGGGAAAACAACGAAACTCGCTGTCGTGTCCCACAGGCACCTCCTGGCCCTGATGAATTACTGCTGCCTCTCACTCCACACATCCCTGCAGGGCATGGAGAATGAGAGCAGCATTTTTGGGAGGGGAAATATCAGAGCTTTCTGTGCAGGGCTAAAAAAAAAAAAAAAAAATCCTTTCTCTTTTATGCAAATAGCATAGCCTGGGACTGGCAGCCTTGGGATGTTATCCAGCACAAACCTCTCAGCCTAAAGGTGCCACATGCCTTTCCAAGCTCCAAGGAATTATTTTGGCAGCATCTCCATTAGTGTGCTCAGGACTGAGGCTGCCCATGACAGCCCTTGAGAAGTTTGCACTTCATTACAGATTTCCCTGATGTGGGCACTGTTTTTCCTGCTTGGTGTTTGTGTCAGATCCGTTCTCTGGCACCTTAAAATCTAAGGAGCAGTTTCTTACTGACAGTTTTAATTCAATGGAAAATGTTGTACCTTCAATAGTAGGAAAAAAAGGATCAGAAAAATTTATAAATAAGATTTTTCCCCCCCTTGTCACTCTTAGAATGCATAACCCTCCATTATATTGATTCAAGGCAGTCTAAACCAGCCTGGCTTAATTGTCCAAGTTAAATAAGACCAGCTAAGCCTCGAGCAGTACAAATAGGATTTGCAGCCATGCTTAGAAATGTTAGTTTAGATATTTTTAATATATTTATACATATGTAGTATATGTTGATATTATATAATTGTATATATATTATATAGAGAGAGTTTTAGTATGTGTCTGGTTTCCTTCAAGGCCAGACAACCCAGAGCACCAGAGCAGCACAGATTTCTGAAGCCCAACCTGTTTTGTTTTATGGGATTATCCCCACCTTAACCTAAATTTTCTTTTTAATTAGGTTACAGGGATTCAATTCACTCCTCCAGTTTGCTGGTTGAACTGAAATAGTAGCTCTACTTCCAAGGAAGCTTTCTCTTCACAGAAATGAGGAGGTTCAGCTCACAATTGCTGAGCAGATCACAGTCCAGGTCCTGTTGCTGTAGAGCAACAAGTCAGTCACCGTCCAGAAAGTAAAAACTCAGACCCTGTCAGTATTTACCTGGGTGAAGGACAAACAAACACCCAGATAGCTGATTTAGGCTGCAGACTATATCTAAAATATTCTAAAATAGTGTTAATTATTTAATCAACCTGCCCACAACTCCTTCCTTGCAGAGGCAGCACAGATGTGAACCTCTCTGCCTGGAACAAGTAGCCTTGCAGATGAGCAGTGAGATACTGCATCAATGTTATGTGAGAGCTCTGGGAGAGGATTCCAAAAGGAGAAGGTGCTGGTTTGATCTCCATAATCATTTTGAAAATGGTGAAATCTCTCTCCAGCCCAGGTTGTTGTCAGCTCCCAGCTGCTGCTCTGAGCTTGAGAACAGCCAGGAGCTGTAGTGAGGGGGCTGCAGGAATATTACAAGCAATAATCTCTGACAAAAAAAATCAGTGAACCATGTACCCTCCAAGCCAGGCTGCTGAAGTAACACCAAGTGTTATTTCAGGTGTTGTTACAGCTTTGTACACAGCTTTTATTCAGGTTGATTTTGTAAGACAAGCCTTTTCCCAACCTCCAAATCTAAAAAAAATCAGTGTTACTGAATGTATACACAAACCTTGATTGTATTTGCTTTGTGTCCTTTAAAAATCCTCTTTTCTCCCTGCTGCTGTTAAAACCAAACCAAACGTCTCAGTTCAGGATTACCACTGAAGGCAGAAAACCTTGCATCTGTATTTTCTGCTTTGCATAAACACAGCTCTGCTTGGCTATGCATCAAACATTTATTCCAGGGAGCTTCGCCTGCAGAAGACACCATCATGATTCATCATGCATGTATATTTGCTAAATTTCATAAATAGTGGAAAATAGGCCATAAATGCTGCTTTATGTTTTAAATCACTGTTTTGTCTGGCCAAAATGTCTCCAGAGTAGCAGTGCTGGAAATTCAGATAATGAAAATTAAACAGGCATGTGCTTTGCCTTTATACAGCTAACTTGCATTTGATAGGGCAGTAAAACTCTAAAGTGATATGGGTACAACAAGGAATAAGATGTTCCAAACTGCAGGAAAAGAGACAGATTCCACAACCTTTACCCTGGGCCCAGCTCTCGAAGACACACCATCATCTGCCTTTCCCCAGTCTAGCAGGGACAAGAAAACATCATCCAGACTTCACTGAAGTTAACTACAATTCAACAGCAAACTCTGTTTTTAAACATGACTTCTGCTTCAGCTGCTGTGCTGCCAGAGCAGCTGAGGTTCTGCTCCAGGCACGGCCCCTGCAGGAGGATTGACAGCAGCTCCTGCTCCTCCAGGCACCTGGCCAAGCCAGCAGGGCTGTGCTAACACTGAGCAGGCAGTGCCAGCACGCCAGGAGATGCTCATATTATGTATTTCTTTCCTCTTCTCTTTATAAATATATATATATATATGTGGGCAAACCCCGAGATTTCGGTGCGAACCTGGGGAGTTTGGATGGGGATGTCGGGATTTTTTCAGCTTCACAGTGGTTTTATTTCCCCCAAGGTTTTTTTCCACTAGAACAGGTTCCCTGGCCTTGAACCCCTAATCATCAAACCTCACCCAGAATACACCATGGAAAATACAGTGGACACTATTCTATACATCATGAAGGAGATTTTAATGAGCTAGAGGATATTACTGATAAGTAATCTCCCAAACCCCAAGTATCAGACCAGCAAGGAAGTAGCTTTAAGTAGTGTAACTAAAATGCTGCCAGCAGCAAAGAGAAAACCACCCCTCTTCTCTTATATAATTTTCCTAGGCAAGAAGGGGAAATGCAGTATATTTCTGCAAGTGAAGGTGCAATCAAAGATCTCCTCAGCACCAAAGACTGTAATGACTTCTCTTTCCCTCATGGCTGGCTTCCCAGTGAATTATTAAGTTAAATTTAGTATCTCAGTCCTCATCCTGCAGGTGCCTCTGGACCTGGGTCAGCAGCACATAAAGAAAGACTGCTTAATGCTCCAGGAGACACTTGCTTCTCAGTCCCAGCAGAACAACAGCCACAAAAGCTGGGATGGAGAACATCTGAAAGGGTGGGAGAAGAGTGAAAGGGGACAGAGGCGCAGTGGGGAATGAAGAATAATTTTAACTGTGCACAAAAGGCAGTTTTTTATGTTAATTGTTAAAACAGGAGCTGAGCGTGGGAATACAGATCTCTTTTCCAGGCAGAGAAAACAGTACAGGATATAAGTCACTGGGCATCCGACCTAAAGAAATTTGTTTTCCTGGCAGACCTAATATTTTATTTCACAACTGAAGTTTGGTTTAGTGCCTTTTTTCTTTTTTTTTTTTTTTAATTCAGTGATTCAGCTGATCATTGAAGAAAAAAAATGCAACTGGTTCCTGATGTGATTACAAGAAGGCAACCTTTGGACACCCTCTCAAATTCATGGAAAGGCTGCCATAATCAAGTATTCATTTTTAGTGAATCCATGACATTTAAGAATATGACCATTCTCTCAGTTCATTGATCTTTTCCAGATGAAGATTTTCTGTAAATTGAAGCCATTACTTGAGCTTTTAGCAAACTTTTGGCATTAAATTGCAGTATCATATATGATACATCATAAAATGTGTGATCAAAGGAGACCATCTCCTACTAAATTTTCTTTTCTTCTAATCTTCCCTCCTCAGGCAAGAACCTGGATGAATAGATAAGTCAGTCCCACGAGGTGGATGAAACTTTGATAATAAAGCTTACGGTGATATTCATTCAGTTTTCTAAAATCCATTTATACAACAGGATTAAAGAAACAAGAGTTCACCTTCATCCGACATTCAAATATATTCTGTTCACAAAATAAATGCCAGATTGTACCTGGTATTTAAAAAAAAAAAAAAAAAAAAAGGCAGAAAAAACATCAATCCTAACTCCTGTAATTACAGAGGAAAAGGTGTAGGGGTAGGAAGATGCCTTGTTTCAGACTGCGTGCAAAGTTAAGTCAGTAAAATACAGCAAGTCAGTCCAGGACAGTAATTTTAATATATTTGAATATGTACCTAAAAATTCATGAAAATTGTTCATAAAGAACCTCTGATGCACTTAAATAACACACCTCCCAAGGTGGCCTTGGTGCAGTTTCCCAAGCAATAGGAAAATTAACATTTTAGGGACTTCTTTGCATCCTTCTGATCTTAAAGAGACCTAAAAACTAGATATGAAGAAAACACCCATCTACTGAAAATACCTACAGATTGTCTCATCAGCTGTACAAAGTTTTGGTTGAAGAAGAAAGTCATGAAGCTTTTCTTGAGGGGTGGGAATATTGGGGTTTTTTTGTTTGGTTGGTTTTGTTTGGTTGGGTTTTTTTTTTCATAGAACTGTTTGTTTGAGAGTTTCTGTTTTGCTTTATTTTTATTTTTTTTTTGGTGAGGAAATTGTCTAAGGAAGCTAAATGGATAAGGCCAGGAAGATTTTTAGTCAGCCTCTGTTTTCTGACACTGGAACACTTGTGGGGCTCATTCCTGCCCTCTCATGCCTTGCCCAGCGGCCTCCAAACTGCAACCACCACCCAAAGCAAAAGAAATAGCTAAACTAGGGAGGGAAAATAACTCCTGTGTGTGATAAAATACCCAATTCCACCTCTGGAATAGGAATTCAATGCTCTCAGGACTTAAAGACTTTCGGGAATCCATTTAAACTCCCAGGTGGTTTATTCGAGGGACATTTCTTTGCAAAAATAAATCTCTATATATACACATGAGGACACCTGTAGACATATAGAGACATGTATATACATTAACTGCATTGCCTAAGCAGCACCTTGAACTAAACAGCCTCTGTTTGCCTCTCTGCACAATGAAAGCTCCACAAGTTCGTTGTGACCCAACGGGGAGTGGATTTCTGCCAATGTTTTCAGCACCTCTCTGACTCAGCAGATTTATTTTTTTTTAAAGTCTCATCTATATTACTTCAGAGAGGTTTTTTTATTTGTTTGTTTGTTTTTTAACTAGTGTGAAAGATTTGGCCTTGGCACAGATCCTGCAAATTTGTGCTTTTTGCAGTGGCAGACCTGACTCTCGACACAGGATGCAGAAAAGGCAGGGGTAGTCGAGTACCTCGGACCTCAAGTGAGAAAGTAAAATAGTTCTTAGGAAGAAAATAAAAAAGGAAGAGAGATGAAGCCCCTGCAGGTGCACCCTGAGCGCTGTTTGTCAACTGCCAGTTACTGTCACCTTCAGTCGGACCCAAATCCAGCAGCTCCTTCATCATCCTGGGAGTAATGACTGGGGAAAACAAAACACAAATTGCTTCTACCAGGCTCAGATTATCTGGTTGCAAGGAGAGCTACCATTGTAAGAGGATTTGCACTAATTACATGAATGTTCTCACACGTTATAAAACGGTGTTCAGAAAATAATAGACTGGAAAGCCAGGAGGTTAATCAGCACAGTGATTCTGAACCTCGCCCTGGCCTGAACTCCCACGGAGAAAAAGGCAGTCAGGATGCCTGGTAAAGACCCAGTCCACAATCACTTTATGGAAATGATCACTTGGCAGTGAAACACCTGAGAGTTCCCTTCCCCACTCCTTTAAATGACTCGTGAAGTAAACAGCAAAATCAATAACCACCAAACTGGTGTCGTTCGGGCAATTAAGGAATCCGAGACAGAGCCCATCCATAAGTTGCTCCTGGCAGTCCCAGGGGGATTGCAGCCTGCCTGCTTGATTGGCTGAGCCCTCATTCCCATGCAGGAGCTGGAAGGGAACATTTCCTACACATATTCACTTTAACCTGCTGTAGCAGGTGCTCTGCAAACACCTTCCATCCATCTCCTCGCTTTGCAGACCCTTGTATTTCTCAGCTCAGTGAACTCACATTAACTCCTGGAACTGGAAACATGCTTGTTTTAAGCAAAGGGGGTGATTTAGTAGAAATTCCACTTTGCCAGCCTCACCTAAGTGCATCCCACTGGAAACACACACTGCCCTGGTGGCAGAGCGTGGCCACGGGTGGTTTTACAGCTCTGCGTATCAGACACCCACGAGAAGCAGCTGCATCCCTGTGGGGATGTGCAGGGTCAAGAGGAGATGTGATAAAAGCCTGCTCCTTTTGCAGCAGGCTGAGAAAAACCACTTCAGCCTTTGCATCAAAGGGAAAAATGTGTTGCCTTTTCCAGCAGGGGCTCAGGATGCAAAAACACTGAGACAGGCTCGACTGCCTCACATCCACAGGTCTCCCTGTCACTCTTAGGAGCAAAGCCAGTGGAATTAGTTTAAATAACTCACACAGGGGAACCTCAAATTTTGAGTTGTTGTTTGTTTGTTTTTTTTCCCCTGAAATGCACCCAAACCCTGAAATGGCAGCAATAAATCCAAATCTCCAATTTTCAGCACATAAAAGGGATGTGTATGAAATGTTAAAGCCATACAGATTTGCCAAGCTTATGGTTTCCCACACACCTTGAAAAATACCAGGAATCACATGTTTTGGTAAAGACAAATTAAAACATTCAATCAAAAAAAAAAATCAGAAAATTCCTGCAAAATCTCCTGCTTTCACCAAGACATTTTGGAAACTGGAAGATTCTCATCAGAAACTTGAAATAAATTTGATAAATACCATCTATACTCTCTCTCTATATATATATCCTAGGATGACCATGATGTTTCTCTCTTCCCTCCTTCCTCAGTCTGTGGAGAAGCAGGACCAAAGACTGAAATATTGATCCTACTGAAACAAAGAGTTTTGCCATCTGACCCTGCTGCAGTCCCTTTTTTCCCCTTGCTTCAAAATTTATTAGGCTTACACAGAGCTGATTTTCCTAATGGGTCTTTCCCACAAGAAAGATTTGTGGGATAACACAGGGATCCACGTGCCCAGACTGGATCTCAAACCCAGGGCAGCACAAACCAGAGCAGAGAGCGTGTCCTTGAGAAACACCGAAAAACAAGCATTTCTAGGATGGACTCCAAACCAGCTTGCTTTGAAAAGTGTTCCATGTTATAATTCAAATTTAAACTGATCTGGAGAGGCATCATGCAGCTATAAAACTAACCATGGAGGCAGAGGAGCGGGGATAACAAGGCAGATGCTTTATGAGGTTGGCCAGCCGCCTGCTTGCAGATAAAAACCGCCAGATGTCTCAGTGGGGAGAACTCCTTGCCTGGGAATGCTGATTTCAGAGTTGCTGGGCACAATATTCATGACTCAGGAAAATCAGAAATGAAAGGGACGTGAAAAACCGCGTTCCTACTTCTCCAAAGCCCAAACGTCCCTGCCTGCCACAGCCATTCTAAGAGCACATCACAACTATGTAGTTTGAAAAAGCTGTCCTTGGTGCCATAAACTCCCATTTTGAAGCTACTGACACAGAATTCTCCTGTTTGATGATGAACCCATTCCAGGAAGTACATGGAAATAAAGAAAACCCGGGGAATGTGTTCTCTGGGAGAATTATCCTGACTGAACAATGTATGCAATTGATTTACACAATTTAATTTGCAGTTTAATAAGAATTGGCGGTTGAACAACAGGCAGGACAAGAGGATGTGGCCTCAAGTAGCACCAGGAGATATTTGGATCGGATATAAGGAAAAATGTCTTCACTGAAAGCGTTGGAATAGGCCTCCCAGAGCAGTGGTGGGGTCATTATCCCTGGAAGGATTTACAAAACCCCATGCAGGTGTGGTGCTTAGGGCCATGGTTTAGTGGCAGACTGGGCAGCATTGCCTGAACAGCTGGATTCAATGATCTCAGAGTTCTTTTCCAATCCTAACTATCCTGTGGCTCTAACCAGCAAGGAATTCAGTGCAAGGACTTTGCCTCAGTATGAGGAAAACTCCACGGGGAGAGCAGTGTGTCCCACAGGCAAGCAACCAAACCCACTTTGCTTGCAGCCACTTAGCAATATTGTTTTACAGTGAGTGGCCATCAGCAGTTTTGGAGAGCAGGGTTTGAATCTCAGAGCCAAAACCAAAAGCCAGCAGTGTGGAAAGGCAAGAGAATCTGGAAACACAGGACAGACAGAATGAAGAATAGATGGACAAAAGAGGTTCTATCATTGATGGCTTTGGAATAACAAGGAGCCTGCCTTACTTGGCTGCAAGGAACAAAGCCATTAGAATAAAAATACTAAGTGAGAAAAAGACTACAAGGTGGCATTTAAGAGTTATGGCACAGCCTGCATGGAATTGCATCCATTGCACTCAGTGAATACTTAAAAAGTCACATTTGTCATTGAGAGGAAAGCTGTGGGGAAATCTCTGTTACCCACGTATGGAAAGACACAGCTGGGGAGTCCCAAAAATGGTACTGAATGGGGAATTAGAAAAAATAAAACAAAAATAATAATTAAAAAAGGAGGAGAGTTCATTATAGCAGTGCTACCTCCATAATGCCAGCCCGTCCAGTTGGTAAATGGCTGGCAGCTGTGACCCTTCAGGCTGTTTTGCATAAAACAAGAGAACAAAGCATGAAAATATCCCACCTCTGTATCGGGAAAGGGGCATTCCTCCAGCAGCACATCCTATAACCACCCCTACCCAGTTTTCTTGTTCTAACTACAAAAGACTTGCAACGTGTTTCTGGAAAATAAATATCAATGATAGCTTTAAAACCTTAACTGTGAGAGCCCTGATAACATCACAAAAGCAAGTTCCTCACACGTTTTCTCTCTTCAGCCACAGACAAGTCCCTGCACTCATAATGAAGGGGTGCTTTTGTTAAAGTGTGCTTTATTGATTAGGTACTTAATTCAAGAGCACCATCAGAAACTCATATGCTTATTAATTTCAGCTTTCCAAGTTCTCTGAACGCTCTCCTCCAGACACCAGTTCTTCCTCAGGCAGATCTGTCATTCCTGTCAAGAGTACTTCCAATTAAGCGGTGAGAGAAGCTGGGGAGCATTGACTCTGTGGAAAAGTGGCATTGGCTTGGATTTGGGAGTTGCAGTAAAGATCTAGAAAATTACGGGCAGCAAAGCAGAGATGAATTGGCACTCCCTGCACTGAGGGTGTCAGAGTGGGCACAGCCCACAAAAAAATTAAAGGCAAAACACTGAAAGGAAACTTTGAAAAGAAACAGAACGTTCCAGGATGCAAAAGGACTCACCCCCCCATCATGACAGAGAGAGAAGTGCTGCTGCTGGGCACTGTCAGCTAAGTGGAGAAACAACACCAGGGCTTATCCCTTCTGGGAGCAGACAGGATATTTTATTGGTTTTATACAGTTGCAATGAGCAGAATGAGCAGCTTTTTAAACACTGTGTTATAAAACACCTGCAGGGCCACACAAATCTGTTCAAATTCAAACCCCAGGCACTGATCCTGCAGCCAGGTCAATACTATCACAGTTTAGTATTTGCTTACTCCTTCAGATTGAAATCAGGCTTAACAGCTGACCACAAGCCAAAGTTCAGGACTCATCTCAGCCTTTCAGCTCCTGGGGACATCAGGCAAAGCCACAGAAGACCAAAAGGCTGTGTGGAGAGTCCTTGAGCACGCTGACCTGCTGTCATCACCTCAGTGAGCCAGGGATGGGCTGGGACCAGCCTCCTGCTCTCCTCTGCAGCCAAGGCTAACAGCAAACCCAACAGTGGCAGAGACCCAGCACATTCCAGAAAGTACCAGCAGAAAGGCCAGGAACGGGGTGACAATAGCATTCACCTTGCATTACACACTGATTCTCAACCCAGCTCGTGTTCCTGCAGCTAACTCATGCTCGAAATTGCCACCCAGACTCAGGGCAAGTGCCTTCCAAGTGCCAGGGCAGAGGATCAGCCCTGCTCCTACAGCCTCAGCTCTGCTCCATCACTCCCTTGGAAGGGGCAGAGAGCAGCTCAGCACAGCTCTGCACACAAGGAAACATCCTACTTCTGATACCACCAACTTCCATCTTAAAACATGAATGCAAGTTACCACTGCTGCATGAATATTTACCATGGAGGAAGTCAGTGAGTTTGAGAGTCATGGAAAACGGGCTTAGGACTGTATTCCCTAATTTCTATTGGAGCATTTACAGGTTGACTGAACATCAGAAATTATGAGAGATAAAAATAAGCTTTTTGAGCCTTTAAAGTGTGATCTGTTCAGACCTCTATATTTATGTTTGACTGTAAAAAGCATTATTTTAAGGAAAGTACATGCATACTCCAAAGTATGCCTTTCACAGGTAAGCTCTGAGAAAACACAAAGACTTTTTAATGACAGCACCAATAAGAAAAAAAATATGCCCGTTTCATAGGTCTGTGCTCTTGCTCTTAAATATGAGCAATCTGATCCTGAATATTGGAATAGCTGGGGAAGGAGGGAGCAACCAATCTCTCTGCAGAGCTATTGCTGCAAATGCACACATGATTTACTGCAAGGACTGTGATAAAAACCATAAAACCTAAAGCAAGGAACAAAAATCAAGAAAAGAATGGTAGACATTTACTACTCAGGGGAACTCTTTAGCCAGGAAGTGCTTTTCCCTCTGCAGAGTTGGGACAGAAAGATCTGTTGAATTTTTCAGTTTTCAAGACCACACTGGGGAGATCCAGAAGGCTTTTGGCACACAGATAATTCACAATTGCATGAGGTGGACCTAGGATGTCACAGCCATGAGGCCTAAACTACAGCAGTGTGGGAAGGTGCCCCTCTAAAACACGTGATGGATGAAAACACCTAAGGCAGCTGACAGCTGGATAACAACCTTTTTCTTGTGCAGCATCCTTGTATCATCACCAGCTGCTTTGTGAAGGAGCTTTTAGAACCAGCTATGCATTGCAAATGCTGTAAAACCCAGCCTGTTAACCCTCTGATTTACTTACTGAGCTGAACCTCAGCAGGGAATGCTGGAACGTATTGCTTGGAGGATTTAATAAGTTCATCTTTTATTATGAATAATTCCCGCACCCAACCCAGAAGGTTAGGAAAAAGAGAAAGCAAAAAATGCCTTTTGTAACTCTCATTTCACAGGAGCTTTTGCACGTGGTCACATTTAGGAACGTTACTCTATTTAATGTCACTCTGTTTAATTTTATCCCTATTTTGCTGCATCCAGCAGCTTTCATCCCCCTGCACCAGGGAAAAGCAACATGGAAACACAGGACCTCTGTGTGGAATCCAACCCTCAGCAGCCACCTTGTGTTATTGCTTCTACAAATTAAGCTCACATTGGAATTCCTGTTGGAGAGCCTAATTCCACAACCTCATTCCCCAAAACCTATTTCTTCTTTCACGAAACTCAAGTTACCTTTAATTCCTCAACAAGAAGCTGATGTATCTGAGCCATCAAACCTCTCCTTGTTCTAATAAAGCTCCTTTTTAATCCCATGGTTTGTCACAATTAAAGACACACTTCCACCTCAGAAATACACATTAAATTGTTGCAATTTTCAGCAGCAATTTCCAAGCAACAGGAAAAAGAGTTAAGCAGCAACAGAGCAAAAGAGTGAAATTTTTTTTTTTCCTCTGTGCATGAAAATCACTTTTGTATAATCACTTTTGTGCCTGTTGGCACTTCTAATAATTCAGAACCACTGAAGGCCAGCGACACACAACACATAAACACCCACGAGAACCTGCAGAGCAAAGAGAGCTTTCTATTTGGTGTAAAAAACTGCCAGATCACAGGATTAAATTACCGACTGTCTTCCCACAACACTTTAAATCAAGTTTAGTAAGAATTTTGTTTAAAAGCAACACTCACTCAGCCACTGCATCCTAACGGGAGAGGACCCCAGGCCAGCACTCTGAAGGAGGCAGATTTTGCTGCAGCAGCTCCCTGCAAAGATGAAATTATTTTTCAGATTAAACCCAGGCTTTATTAGAATACAAATCAGGATAATTCACTTTTTGAGTGGAGGAAACCCAAGAGGGTCTAAATCAGAAGGAAAAGGGCTCCCAAGCAACATCAGCTCAGCTCACCTCACGTGTGCAAGCAGGTCGGTGCCTCAAGGACATGCTGAGCATCCAAGGGAGCAGTGAGCCCAACCTCAGCCTGCCCCACCCAAGACATCATCACACAGCTTCCAGCAATCAGAAAAAATACCCACAAGCCCTCCCCAGAACACCTGCCTTGTCAAAATTACCCACAGGTGGTTTCTCAACAGCAAAAGGCCAATTTATGATTCTTTTTTTTTTTTCCTTTACCCTCCTTCAAAACCTCTGATTCAGAATAATAAGAAGTGTATTTCAATATTTTGCTTTCTGATATATATATATACACATACATATAGAGATATATATAACCCTAGTCCTCCCATTCCTGAATATTAGAGTTGCAATGTTGTTAAGGAACAGAGGAGCATCCACTGGTACTTTGGGAGCTGATTAAAACCCCGCTAATCTGCAGAAGGGCTGGTGCTTTAAGAGAAACTTTAAGAAAACAATCCCATTAGAGCAGGCAAATTTGTAACAAAAATCACACTGTTTGACTTGGAAAACTCCATGACACAAGGTTTGATGCAGCAGCACCTCAGTGCTGGATGTTATTCCTACAGTTCCTTAAGGCTGATAAATAAAATTTACATCTAAAGGCAAGCGCCCGGAATTTTACATTTATTAGTAGGAAGAGGGCCCTGAGGCAGGTAAAGCCATTTGGAGGATGACATGTGAGCTGGAATTCTTTCCCAAGCTGCAGCCTCCTGTTCAGAAGCTGCAGCTGGCAGGGAATCAAGTCCTGATGTGCTTTTAGGAACCTGTGTGGCACCTTTCTGGAGATCCCTCACGAGGCTGTAGAGGGGGAAATGATAGATGAAATTTGGTCTGGAAAGTGTCATTCTGCTTTATGACCTAATTCTACAAGGCATTTCAAGATATATTTAACTCCCAATACTTAATGTTTTAATTAAACATGTGCATAAGGATTCTGTTGTCTAATTTAGGCCACCTGACTCTGTCCCTTATAATTAAATAACTCCTGTAAAAAGGGGGTGTGTGATGTGAAGGATTTCTTTTTTTTTGGAGGTTTGGTGGTTGTTTTTCCCTGGGGTAGGGGGAGGTTTGGTGGAGAGCCAGGAGGAGGAGGAGGAGAAGCTGCAATAAAAGCATGTAAGTGAATAATTGCATTAACCTTTCCGTGCCTCCTGGGAAATCATCAGAAAGGTTTTTCCCACTGAGTTTATGGCATGTTTAGAGCCTTTAATGCTGAACTTCCCCTTCCTTGCTTCTTGAAGCAAGGCAGGGGATTCAATTCTGGGCTTTTTCCAGGTTGTGTCCTCCAAGTCCTGCTAATGCAGGGAAGCTCAGTGGCACATGGAGAGCACAGAGCCCACTCTGTCCCCAGTTGACACAGGGAACTTGTAGGGTCACTGTTTTCCTGCTCTACTATTAGAACCAGCAGGCTGCAAACAGGTGCCTGTGCCATGGTAAAAGTGAATAAGATGTAAACAACTTCCACCCAAACCATGTTTTGCTTCTGTGTGCAGAAGCAAAGGGCAAAACTGGAGTATAACCCAAATTTGGCTCATTTACAGAGTTTTCAAGGGTTTCCTCCACTGGGATTGCACCTAGGCTGTGATCCTGGGCTGCTCTGAGAAGGGGGGAAATGTGGCATTTACCCTGAGGCAACTACAAGTAATAAACCCAGTCCTGTTTCTGGGCAGGGCAGTAATCCTTGTTCCTAAATTGGAAATGATCCAATGCTCAGAGTGGTTAACTTTACCATTCCCACATTGCCTTCGCGATGAACTCAAGCAGATTTATGGTTTTAGGAACAAAACTGCCAAATTACTACCAAGAAAGGTAGAAGGTGTAGAAATGGGATTCTAATTTATTCCCCTGACCCAAATTCACCACGGCAATACATTTGTCTAACTTGTAATGGAGTATGAAGTGTCTGAAATACCCCAGCCCACAGCAGTGTCATCTATCACAGACCTGTTTGCATTTTGAAAAGCTTTCAGCTTGGCACGCTCCTGATTGCTGGTTCTTTAATTGCTGTGATTGGGCTCTTTCCTCTGGTGAGTGCTGGTGTTTTTCCTGGCTGCCAAGGAAAGTAAAGCTTGTCATCTCCCCGGGAACAAATGTTTATCTTGCGCTGCCCCACAGCACTTTCGGGTTTGTCTAGTTATCACTTCTCTTTTCTGATGATTAGTCTGCATGTACTCTGTTATTTCATGAGTTCCATTTCCACATGGGCTATGGTGGATGGTGACAAGCCGGTGTTTTAAATCTTCAAGCAATGATGGCAGAAAAATCCACTTTAATTGAAGCAAAAGGTCCAAAATGCCATTCAGACAAACACTATTCTTTTTTATGTTTTTTTTAGGTTTTTTGTTTTATTAAAGACAGATTTAAAATTTAAGAGATTTAATATTCATTTAGAGGAGCCATTTCATCTTTTCACACTGGGATGGATAGATATGTGAATAAATATTTTATTCTATTTTCCTGATGTCTGCCACAGGCTTCCAATCCCTAGAAACTCTTTTCTGGGACATCTCCAAATCTATAAGCATGTGGAGACATTAATTAATGTAAAAGCTTTACTTGCAAAAGCAGGAATACTAAAAATCTGTACTTTTTT
>NW_020955546.1:11314-12835 GCF_003031625.1 Empidonax traillii | reverse complement strand
CTGGGATGGATAGATATGTGAATAAATATTTTATTCTATTTTCCTGATGTCTGCCACAGGCTTCCAATCCCTAGAAACTCTTTTCTGGGACATCTCCAAATCTATAAGCATGTGGAGACATTAATTAATGTAAAAGCTTTACTTGCAAAAGCAGGAATACTAAAAATCTGTACTTTTTTTTTTTTTTTTACATACTTCAACTTTATTCGGTTGTAGAGCTTCTATTTTATTAGTCACTGAGCTATTCGGTTCCATTTCAAGCAGCAGAAGCAGAGCAAAAAGGCAATTTTCCATAAAATAACTTCTACCCAGTAGGGTTTATTCCTTAGTTGTGGTGTATGAGAACTGTGCAGTAATTTCTAGGTTTGGTGCACATAGTCATGATTAGGTATTTCCAAATCCTCATGTTAAAAACTTCAGCTAAAACTATTATTAAGAATAAATATTCAGGAAGTCTCAGGCGAACAAGAATTAAAGCTCAGACAAACAAAGAATTCCATTTTCCCACAATGTTAAAAATGAACTTGCAGGACTGGAAATACCCCAGTCAGATGAAAATTAACTCCTGACTTCTTCTTCTACCTAAAATTAGCCAAGTGCTTTTCTCCTTTTAGCATTTTGCCACTTTTTTTCCCCCTCCTGGATACAAATCTCCCTCCTTTAATGTGCCCAAATTCAGAGGGAGGTTTGTGTTGTACAGGAGGAGCTGCTGGTCCTCATGAGCAGGGGATGCTTCTGGGGTATGTGCTGATGTGTTGGAGTTCCCAGTGTGTGCAACGTCCTTGGGAGAGCTCCAGAGCCTGAAGAAAAGTTTAAAATTCACTGGTTTCACACCCTGAGGGGATTTCTTGCTTCCCCAGCCAGCCCTGAAGATCTGGGGAGATCCCAAGTCTCACCCTCATCCCTCCCACTTCTGCCTGTCCCACTGCTCCCTGTCCTGTCTCCTGTCCTCGTCGTGATCCACTGCCCGATGGCAAACCTGAGTCTCCAAAGGATCCCGTGGCCAAGACCAAGTTCTATCAGCATTTACAAGCAGAACAACTGGAGATTCTGCACCTTTCACTCATCAGTCACATCAATTTTTCAGCAACCCAGACCCTGGATTTGGTGTGACCTCTTGCAGGAAAGAGATGTTTAAAGAAGTTATTTCTCCTCCTACTCTCTCAAAAGCAAACCTACTTTCTCAGAAATATAAAATTCTCCTCTGTAGACCTTCTCTTGTGTGTGTGTGTGTGACTTTGAGACCAATCTTCACAGTTTTCATCAACTCTGCTTGCTCAGCTGTGCTGGAGTTGAAGCAGTCAGCTGTTACCCAACATTGTGCTTTTCTCATTTTTTTTTTCAGAAGCTGTTAGGACATTATTTTTACATAAATATTTATTGTGTTTATTGGTGGCTTAAAAAAAAGAAGAGGCTGCTTGCCGAATATTTCTACTATTTTTTTTTTACTCCCTGCACTCATCTGGCACTTACCCAACCAAGCCTCTCACACAGCAGAGCCCTGGGAATCAGTCCCTGTGA
>NW_020955546.1:0-11136 GCF_003031625.1 Empidonax traillii | reverse complement strand
CAGAAGCTGTTAGGACATTATTTTTACATAAATATTTATTGTGTTTATTGGTGGCTTAAAAAAAAGAAGAGGCTGCTTGCCGAATATTTCTACTATTTTTTTTTTACTCCCTGCACTCATCTGGCACTTACCCAACCAAGCCTCTCACACAGCAGAGCCCTGGGAATCAGTCCCTGTGATGAATCACTCTGTCTCACAGGGCTTGAGAGTCCTTCCATACCATCCAATCAGGCTGATGATGATCCAGATTTTCTGATTTATGATTCGGTGCTTCTGCTGCAAAGTGGTGAAGCCACTGAGGTTGTTCTGGTCCTGCAGCAAAGCTCAGGTGGGCTGGGTTTGAGATCCCTCAGTGCTCTTCCAGCGTATCTGGGGCACAGTGAGATTTCTTTTATTGTACTCGTCCCTCGGAGGGAAAATGATAGAATTACAGAATGGTTTGGGTCAGAAGGAACCTTAAAAATCATCCAATTCCACCCCCTGCCACGGGCAGGGGCACCTTCCACCAGCCCAGGTTGCTCCAAGCCCCGTCCAACCTGGCCTTGGACACTTCCAGGGATCCAGGGGCAGCCACAGCTTCTCTGGGTAACCTGTGCCAGGGCCTGCCCACCCTCCCAGGGAAGGATTTCCTCCTATTATCCAATCTAATCTACACTCTTTCAGCTTAAAGCCTTGTTCTATCACTACCCTTGTAAAAAAAATATTATATAAAAACCTAAAAATTATAAATGAAGGTATAAAGAACTAACCCGAGAAATCAGGAATTGCAGTAACACCAACATATTGACGTGGAGATGAAGCTGCTCACACTTGTGTCTCTGCAGTTAAAGTTTGGAGGGTTTCTAATTTTTATCCTCCAGCCTGAGTGGGTGTGCACAACATCTTGACTGGCAGTGCCCACAGTCCCTTTGGTGTCTGAGTTTATTATTCCTGTGACTCAAATTGCAAGGAGAGTAAACAGCCTTGTTTGGGTTCAGTGATACTGGCAGCAGTGAGACAAATGGAATTACTGCTGAGAAGAAAAAAAAAAAAACAAAAACAACAAAAAACCAAACCAAACTCCTGTGTGAAGGAGAAAATAAAATATGTATTTTTAAATAGAGCAGAAACTCTTGAAGTTCACGTGAAAATAATCACTGAGCAGCAGTAGGCCAGGCAGTGTATTGTGCAGAAATAAAAAATCAGTCCAATTCCAATCTTAGGTCTTTCAATGAAACAGCCTATCCAGCAGTTTAAAAGAGGAATATGCATTTTTCTCTAAGTAATTTCTTCTTCCTGCTACCCAGAGTTCCCATATTTTCAAAGTGTGTGTTTACCTGGACACCCTGTGTATATTTGGGTATAGAGAAGTGGTTGGAGCTTTTAACTGTTTTGCTTGTAGATTTGAAGGCACGCCGGGAAGAGAGGGCACAAGATCTTCAGTATTGAACTGGCATCATTATACTAGGTAAAATATTAGTATTATTATAAGTTCATTTTCTCGGGTTTCCTGGGTGATAACTTCAAGGACCTTCCAACCCACACCGTGCCCTGATCCCATGTTGCCAGGAATGTCTCCTCTTTACTGTTTGAATCAAATTAAATGAAATTAGAGCTAACAAGCAGCTGGGACTTATTCTATAGTCACCCTAAAATTAACCTCTGAGCTGGTCAGTTTTATTATTTCTCTTAGGACGTGTCTTTAGACGTCACTGTGCAAAGCACGTCGCTGCTGGAGCTGCTGAGAGGATTGTTCTCAAGGGTTAAGGAAGAGGGGCAGGTGAAGGGATTAGCTGTTAAAAGATGACTCCTGAAGAGGAATGCACTAATTAAAAACCAGAGGAATTATTTTAGCTGAAGTGGTTTTCTTTCTAGAGCCACAAGTATTCTCCTGAGAGAACTGAAGATGAGCTGGTAAAAAGAAATCCAGCTCATTCTTTCTTGTTTTGTGCTGTTTTCTCTTTGTGATATGGTCCCTTCTCAAGCAATTTTCAGAAGCTTTTACATTTTTTGGGTCAAAGATATACATTTGAAATGGGCAGAAATATAAGGAATGGTAGAAAGACTAGAATGGAGTTACTTTCTGATATATTTGGTATACACATGAAATACAAACAATAAACACCTCATGTTTCTGAGAAGGTTTTGCTCTTCAAAACCACATTCCATCCTATTAATCCACACCCTCCTTTCTCACAGACAGGAATCTGTGCTCTCATATAAACTAAAATAACCCCCCCAAAATCAATAGTGTTTCCAGAATTTTGCTCTTTAAACAACTGAATTTTATCAAGTTTCACTTTACCTACATGGTGAAATGAAAGGTAAAAAAAGCCCCGAGGAGGAAAGGAGTGGTCCAAAGGGGACAGAAATATCAGGAGCAGGTTCTCTTCATACCCACCAGGCAACTGTACCTCCAATGAGAAAAACTGGGTTTTTGAGAAGAGCACAATAAAACAGGATTGCAATTAGACTCTTTTTTTTCATGACTAAGTGGAGTAACAGGAAAAAAAAAAAAAAAGCCATTATTTTCCTAAGAGATAAGGAAAGGGAAAGGATTTTTAAATTCCCTGTGACTGGGAATAGGAACTGAAGGTCTCATGCTGGTTCTGGGTCTCTACTTGACACTGTAGGCATTCACAGGGGATTCTACTGTTTCATAGCAAAGTTATTATTTTCAGTAGGAAAAAAAAAAAGAAAAAATTGTTAAAAACGAGGTATTACATAACACCATTTCAGATTAATTTACAGCCCCTTTAGAGGGTGAAAATACTCCTTGGTGAGAAAGGTCAGCGATGAGCAATGTAGGCAGTGGATGGTTGGCCATGGATGTGCTCAGACAGAGAAACTACTCATGTTAAAAACAAAAAAAAATAATAAGGTTATTTTTGCCACTTCTGAAAAGCAATAGAGGGGAAATAAATTCTAGTGGGAAAAACAAAAGCAGGCTTTATTTACTGTAATTATGTATCAATCTGGGGTTTTTTCCACTCTATACATCTACAGGAAATGGGGTGGGTGTCTTTTGTGTGGATGGATAGATATGTTTTAATTCTTTCCTTGCTCCCTGTGTTAGAATTACTCTCAAAGTTGCTTTAACTTATGCAGGGTAATTTTTTTTCTCCTTTCTAGGGCTTTTCCTTTGCTTTACTGAGGATTTCAGAAGCTCTTCATGAATGATTAAAACACGACCGTGACAAGTGTTTGTCACTAGAGGTGACGTGCTCTGGTTCTCAAACATGAAAAAGCAGTGTCAGCTGATGCAAACAGGTCTGTCTTGGGGGTTATTTTGAATCTTGAAAACTTCTGGCCTGGTGTTTTTCAGGAATGGCTAAACTGATAGAAAAGGTTACTCTGGTGAGCTGCAAATGTTTGCTTTCCAGCTACAGTTATTGTATGGTCTGTCTGAGACAGGTAATTCAGCCTGGGACACTCTGGCAGGGATGCTTAGATGCTGATAGCAAGAGCAGGGGAAATCCCAGCAGGTGCTCCCTTTGGCAGATCTTTAATCTGAGAACTGTGATTTAGTGTTTGAGTGGCAGATTTAAGTGACTGAATGAGACCCAGGCTCTGCTGGCACAGAGACACCGTGTGCTCACCGATCCAGCTCAGGATGAAATATTTGTTACCATTTGCCACTGAGGCACTGCTCTGATCACCTCGATTTTTTTACCTGCATTAGAGAATCAAACAGGGGCCCTCTGTGCTCATGAATTAGGGGTTTATGTGACTCTTGCCCACTTCTCCCTGCCTTTCATTCCTGTTCTTCCTCCTTTTGTGCTGTTCTGCTTGGCCACCTCCTTCCCATCATCCCTGGAGCTTTTGGGCACAGTTTTCCCTTTATTTCACTCTTTTTCTTTCCCCCACAGTCCTTACCCATTGTGTGGTGCTGACTGTACCTCATTAATAAATATGCCACACAGTGTCCCCCTTTCTATCCCCCTGCCACAGAGAAAATGACTGTTAATCAGTCTGTCTGTGATGCTCATTACTCATGAAAAGATGCATGTCACAGCCCTGAAAACAGACTATCTGTCTTACTTAAGACCATCCCAGATCTCAAATAAAAGAAAGATAAGAGTGAAAAGCATTCAGGGCTGTGACAAACAAGGGAAAGAGTGGAAAAATGGATCATCACACGAACTAAGGGCTTTTCTTTCAGAAGCCTCATCCCAAGCTTGGCCGTGGAGACAAAGCCATGGACAGAGGAGAGAAGAGAAAAAAAAAAAAAATCCCATTTCTTTCTTTTGAACTGATCTCATGTTCCAATATTCAAAACCATTTCATTTTGGGCTTTACTTTCCACACTGTCAGCTGTCCTGAAGCACAGTTAAGACAAAAATTCTCCCATTTTTGTGCAGAGTGTGGTACAGTGGGAGTGAAAAGCAGGGGAAAACACAGGCAGAGGATGCAGGTATTGTACTCACAGAAAATTAAAAGGACATGAAGGCTCCTTGAAGGCTTTATACCAGTTGCTTATTTTTCCCATCTTTTTTTTCGTTCTCTCAGTCTCACTTTACTAAATCTCTCCTCACATAAATAAGTTTATAACTTCCATAGACAAACTTACATACTCACTGTATAAAAGAGATGCTCCAGAACTGTTAATGCTTGAGTCCTGCAGAAGGAAAAGAGTTATTCACTCAGAAATGGACTTTCTCAATCAGAAGAGGATAATTTCTTCAGGGGAATTTCAAATTAAAGGCTTCCAGTATTCATTTTTGGTATGTAAATCGCGTTATTTGATTTTAAGAAAGGTGCTGCCCCTGAGTTTTGCGCTGTTTCTCATCAAGGACCTACCAAAAGACCCCTAGACTTTGGGGCAAGCTCTTGCATCTTCAGATCTCTGTTTGACACGTGTTTGAACCACAAAACCCGTTCCTGGTAAATGATTTTAAAATGCAAATGTGAATCAGCTGCCTCTGGAAGGTGTGCAGTGACTGACAGCCTTGGTGGGACAACCCTGGATGAGCTTGGATTTTCCCTCCAGGTGGTGAGGGTGGAGGTTTTTCCATCCCTGTTCCTTGCTCTCTGGTTCTCCAAGGGAGGATTTGCCGTTCTGTGCAACAAATAAAGGTGCAGAAGGAGGTTTTCCTTCCTCAGGCAATGAAGGATCTGACCTGCAAATATTTGCTTTGGTGGGTTACAGGAGGGTTGGGGCTGCCTCTGAGGGAGGACAGGAGGATTGAAGGGCAATATTTGTGGTTTCAAGTACAATGTTTGTTTGGTCTCACACTGTTTAGCACCAAATGTGAATGAAGGCCAAGTTCCAGTAACTGAATTAACTTGCCTGTTTCAAGTGTGTTTATTTTACTCAGAGGAGAGGGGATATGTGAGGATTTTTGTTTTACTGGAGTGATGGATGAAGAGAGGAAAATCTTACAGTGAAGTGGATTAGTCTGAAGTTCTGATCTTTGCATATGTGCAGACATTAATTGAATAACTGGAACAAAACCATGTTTAACACAGGGAGTTGCATGATCTTTTTAGTGAGGAAAAGAAGTGCTTGCTAATGATAGTGCTGAATAATCAATGCTGAAAATCGAAAAAACCTTATGACCAAATTAATCTACTTTATTACCTGTCTTTGCTTAGCTATTTTAAAACAGTTCATTAAGAATCCCACTTGATGGAGTAATAACAAAGAAAGGCAAAATGCTGATAGAAGATTCCAAAGGACTTAATATTCTATGATTTTCAGTCTTTGGTTATAAACTGTGACTTCACATGTAGTGTTGTACTTCATTTATTTAAAAAAGCTCTTACATTTGCAGTGACCTTACCACTCATCTTGTAAATTCACCTGGTAAAAGCAATGTTCTTCTTTCGGTACTTGGGAAATCCATGTGCAGTTGTTCTGCTAGAAGACTAGATAATTAGATTAATTTGGGATGGTTATGTTTAAAAACTTCTCCATTGATTACAACAAAATTTTAGGTTCTGACAGCCTTTGTGTGGTAATACATTTAAAAAAAATAAATGAAGTTTAAAAAAATTAAAGCTAATTTTATTTCCCCTGAAAACATGGTATTTGCTTTCGTGGTATTTGGCTTGATTGTTCTTTGTGATCAAAAAAACCACAAAGTATAATTATACAAGTTGTCTTGTTACAGATCCTTTCCTCTTTGCTGTTCTCCGCATTTTTTCTGTGGAAATAAACTATTACAGCATCTCACTGTCACTTCCAATAATGTCTCCTCTGCAAAGGAAGCTTGTTGGAATACATTTTCCAGTTATTGATTGATGTTCCTGGCCTTATTCTGCTACAGGACTGCAGATATCCATGAGATTAAAAACTTTTCTCTTTTCTTTGTTAAAACAACTGTTACAGCTCCTTCTGCATCTAAAAATCGAAAGCAAAGCATAAGTTTTCAGCACTAAATTTAATCAATGCTACTTGTCTCAGTTTTTGGTAATAACTTGCTTCTAAAAGCAAGGCACAGAAGTGGCAATTACAAACTGATTTCTTCCCCTGCTTCAACCTCACTGCAGTTTTCCAAGTCTAAAAGCTGTGCTGGAAACTCCTTTGATCTGCAGGGACAAGAAAAGGGAGACTTTAGATGGATCTGAGAGAGGATTTTCTGGGGGTTTATCCAGGAAATGGTGGCAGCTGGACTCTGTGGTTTGACATAACATTAACTGTATATTTAAATGACTTTTTTGTGGGCCCCTTCCAACTCAGGATATTCTGTGATATCCAGTTCATCCAGTTCAGGACTTAATAAGAGAAGGGAGCTAAAAAAGACTAAATAGGAACTTCCCTCTGTATGAAACAGAGGAATTACCCAGACTCCATGCTGAAAATACATTTTCTCAGTAATTCTTGCACACAGATTACTAAGCACTGAATATATTATATGCATATAATTTATATTTGAAGAAAACCAAGTAGGCTCAGGCCAAATGTTTCCTTGGAGTATATCCCAAGCTGCCTTTGGTTCTGCACTGATCTTCCTGCCTCCCATGGAGTGAATTGCTGAGGAGTTGGGAGTGTTTGAGCTGCTGGAGCAGTCAGGAATGTTCTCCCGTGCCATTCCACAGCAAACCTGCTCGGCACGGGGAGCCAAAAATGACTTGTGAGCCGAGAGAACTTGATTGAAATGTCAAAGTACTCAGAGCCCCATGGAGCTCCCACAGAAGAGGCTTCTGCAGCAGAGGAATGTTTTGACAAAGGAGTCCTGCTGTGGGAAATTTGCAGCTGCACCTTGGGATGAGTAACCACAGATTCGGCTGAGCAGAGTTCGTGCCACTGCTTGGATGATGAGACGTTAGCAGGGAATATTGCTCCAAAGTCAAAGTGTTCTTCCTCACTGCAAGTGGGCTCTTAAAATCAACGTACTAATGTGCAAGGCTTGGCCTGCGTGGTGAGCTTTGAAGTCCATTCAGGAATGAGGGCCACGTTTCCGAACTTAAAACAAGAAATTCAAATGCAGAGCGAAGCAGCACATCCAAGCAGGAGCCAGAGGCATTATGTGCAGCAGAAAGAAAAACAAACTGAGCTGAGGTCTCTCTGGGATCAGTGGTGCAGCTAATAGAACTAAAGATCTGGTAATGTGGTCTGTCTGCTTTCCAAAAGGGTAGCTAACACAGCTGGTCTCCTCAGTTTGCTGCAGTGACCATGAAGGATGCAATCAATTGGCAGTTTGATCTTATAACTCAATCTACGCTTTGCAGTGAGTTTTAAGAAATTATTTTCTTAGTTTCTTTGGAAATACAAAGTGGGAGCAGTCTTGACACTGATCAAACAAGAAATACTGACCTGCATATGTATTTGCTTGCTTGGTGGTTGGTTGAGAATTGGAGCCAGGAAATTGTTACAGCTGCACTGAGAAGTTGGAATCACACTTGGCATTCACCTTCTCTCTGACTTACAGAAAATGATGAACTCTTTGTGCTTCATTGAGAGCAGGGTGAACGACTGCATTCAATTTTTTTTATTTGTTTGTAGCTTCTCCCCTCTGCTTACCGAGGCAGTGGCTACAGCAGGCAGTTCTGCTCCCCCCAGGAGCGTGCAGAAAGGTCTGTGATTGAGCTTGTGTGCGTCCTGTTGGGAGAGAAGACATCTCCCCTTAGGAAAGGACACACCCTTGGGGGTCTGAAAAGTAGGGCACACAGGATATTGAGGGCTCAGGTGTTTTGGGGACGTGAGGAGGAGCTGCAGGTTGTGTGTTCCCACCAGCTCTCCACGTGTCCCTGGAGGCATCAGGGCGAGCGGTGAGATGAAGCTGTTGGTGGCTTCTCTCCAGCTGTGACCCTCTGGCCTTTCTGATGGCTCTTGGTCCTCACAAGGTGCTCTGTGTGTCTAACCATGGATGAAGGGAGGCAGGAAACCAGCACATTTCCGAATTTGGTTGACAAGGGGACAGCTGGGGCTCTAAACTGCTCAGAACAAAAACGTGTGTGGCTTCACAGTGACCCAAGTCAGGGGGAACTGGAAGTTTTCTCTAAGCTCATCTCTCTGGTCAGGTCTTCAATATCATTCCAGCTCCAGGAAAATCCATTACTCCCCTGACTGCTCAAGCTGCAAACTCTCACCATCACAAATTTCTCTTAACTTGGCACCTCAGCTACAAGTGTTCAGCAGGAATGAACTATTATTTTCTGTATGCTTTCAATTTGGCACTCAAGGCAAGGCTGATAACAAGCTAATATCCAGCTTGCTGAAGGAAAGGCTCTGTCACTGGAATGAAAATGTGAATTACAAATATGAAGCCTGGGTGTAGATTTTTGGCTTTTGCTCTCACAGGTGCATGGATGGAAAAACCTTTGCTGCTGCAAATCATACTGGCATCATGTCAGGAACTTGGAGCCCAAACTCACCTTGGGGAAAAGAGGGAAAACAGCAGTTGTTCTTCTTTTGCATATAGAAACATATCCTGCCCAGAGAAAAGATCCCAGCACACATCTTCAAACCCCATCCAAATTCATTTTGCCCGAGTCAGTGCTGTTGTGTGGGAGGAGAGATGGGTTTTAGTAACATTTGAATACTTGGATTGGAAAACAGGGGGTTAATCTTATATTTCTTTGTTCTTATTATCTCTGTCTGCCTTTAAATGTCTCTAATAAACCACAGAAAGTGTTTGCCCATCCCTTTCTTTCTCAAATCACATCTTGTTGCAGGCAAACTTCTCTAGGGTTTGGGCTCAGCTTTGGCTATAAGATATGCCTCAGTTTGGATGCTTTTTTGAAGTCATCAAAACATAGTGGAGCAGCCAAAATTTGCTTGAGAACTCTTGAAAACAGGCAGTCTCATGAGCTTTCTAATGTTTTTGGCTTCCAGTCAGACTGGAAATGCCATGGAAACAACACTTGTGGCGGTCCAGCTCCCAGCTGCTCCCAGAACTCATCATTTGGAAGGTGAGGAAAAATCATAAATTAATTGCAAACAAACTGCTCAGAGCTCAGCAAAGGTTCAAGTATGGTTTTAGAAAAATTCCTGTCATTCTACATTTGGTCAGCCTTGACTTTTTCCTTTAGCAAGTGGTGACCCCACAAAGTAATTCTGCTTCAGGTTTGGATTTTCAAAAGTGTTCAGTTCTGGCCTAAATCCGTTTTCTTTAAAGCAAGTGGGTAGGATTTGGATTTCAGTGGGAGTTGAATATTTTGAAAACCCTGCTCTGACTCCAGTTGTGATCAAAGGAGCTTCCACCTCGTGTTTCTAAAGCAACGTTCAGGGATGGAAATCAAGTTTCACTGCAATGCCTGGGAGATGGGCACGTTGGTGGGGTGTGCTCTGCACAAACCAGGCAGTTCTGGCTACTCAAACCCATTAAGGATTTTGCCTCCTATTGGCAGCCAAGACAGAGAAAATCAAGGCACTCATAATTTCCCAAAGCTCTGTGCTTGTGGCATATCAGACCTGACTTTCAAGGAGGGTAAAGTATAGAATTGAAAATTTAATTCCAAACGTAGCTTTGATTGTATAATTTTAATAGTGATTTGTTTGGTTGGCTGGTTTTGATTTCGGGGTCACTGTTTTCCAGAAAGGTTGTACTTCCTGGCAAAATGTAAATTAATTTTCTCAACTGAATGAAAAAGTCTTGGAAATATTTTTATGTAAATTTTAATGGGAAAGGTCATAACAGTTTGTCAAAATATACAGCTCTCCCCTCAGTTTGCATCATTTCCTTGTTTCATTTTTCCTTTTAACCAGATAAACATCATATGGAGGGAGAAAGAAGAGAAATGAAGCATTTGTGGTATGATATTACAGACCATTCATTGATGATGGGATGTTATCCTGCATTTTGGAGCTGGGTCTGTTCTCTCAGAGCAGTACATTAGAGCTCACAAAAATAAAATGTGCTGTACCAGGAGAAATCCTGCTTGCCAGTGTTTTAGGCATCATCTGTCTTACAGACTTGAGCACATATGCTGTTGGAGAAGTAGCAAATTCTTCGAGTACAAGTTGTCAATAATTCAGGAATTGAAATAAACATGGAAATTCATTTTAAATGAGGCAATTCTGAGCTGTCCAAGTTGTCCAACAATGCACTTTGGGTGCTGGAAAGTTTAGGAGGACTTTTTTTTTTTTTGCCATCCCAAATATCAGAACTGCTAAAAAAGTAAGATCACTGCTTTATGCTTTTTTTAACAGTAATTTCAGCTGATGGTGCTGAAACACATAATGATCTTGTAGCCTCATTCCTCAATCCACTCCAATTCCTGTAGAGGGAAAAGTGGGATTGAACCCTGTGACTGTTTATCTGCTGAGCCCTGAGGCTGTGAAATATTGATTTAGAGACAAGTAGCACCTCGAGGGACCAAGCCCTTCATCCCAGGGATATCTGCTGCACAGAACTGCAAACATGCTCAATTTTGGTTTTTTTTTCGTTCACTGCTCTTTTTTTTTTTTTCAGAGCACCTTTGGTATTCTCCAAATGTCCAGTTTTAAAGATTTTATTTTTTAATACTTTCAAGCTCTCTTCTGCAGTTTTTCAGGAAGGTGATTAGTTCCAGCAACTGGAAAGGGCATGAAGATTTATTCAGGCACAGTTTCAAGACGTGCAAATGTCAAAAAAAAAAAAAAAAAAAAAAAAAAAAAAAAAAAAAAAAAAAAAAAAAAAAAAAAAAAAAAAAAAAAAAAAAAAAAAAAAAAAAAAAAAAAAAAAAAAAAAAAAAAAAAAAAAAAAAAAAAAAAAAAAAAAAAAAAAAAAA
>NW_020955545.1:1023229-1027183 GCF_003031625.1 Empidonax traillii | reverse complement strand
TAAAAAAAAAAAAAAAGAAGAGTTTGCTCTTGTAAAGTCTTGTAGTTCTTTAATATATAATATTTTGGGAATCCTAAAATTAATAATAAAAATAATAAACATTATAATTATAATTTTAAATAGAAAAAAACATATGAAATAACAATATTCAGAAAAAGAAATTATTAAATATTTCCCATGTCTCCTTACGAGTTTTTAAAAAGTAAGCCCCACAGATTTTGAAAAGGAAGGAAAAAACCAATTTAGAAGAGTGCATAAGGAGTAAAAGCAAAGAAATTGCTAGAAACAACTGACCTTGAGTCAGACTTTCAGAAAGACAGGCTGATAAAGGTAAGGGACCAGATGGTCAAGGATACTGAAGATTCAATGGAAAAAGTCCTCAGCCTTTGTTTTAAGCACTTTTAGACATTTCCTCTCCCATTATGTTACTGACTTAAAGAAAGTATTGACTTCCTTTGCCTCATAATTTCTATAAATTATGGGAGTTTTACAGTAGGACAATCATACGCAGTGTTTACAGTTGGGAATGTTTGCAAGGAGAAAAGATAACTCACCAGATTACTTTTTATAGCATTTTTTTCTGCAGATCTAGGAACTACTATGTTTGCTGCTGAAAGATTTTGGGGTGAAATCGTGGCCAATGGGAATTTTGCCATCTACTTCAAAAGATTCAGATTTCATCCTAGATCTTATTTGTCTAGCAAGAAAGTGCTTATTTTTCTATTCTTTTTTTTTGTGCACAAACTGTCAGCATTGCATGAAACAAACCATCCTGATTTCCAGAGTGCCTTTCAAAAGTCGAGTCACTGCCAAAATTGCAAATCCAATTTGTTCACAGATTGACCAGTGTGTGATCATTCCAATTATATTTGGCACATGTCAAGTGGAAGAATCAAACCTCCCTCTTTTTGGATCACTTATAAACACTTCAGAAAATAAACTCCCAATATAATTAGCTGCTGAAATGCTTGGCGGATTGCCCTTAAAAAAATCCCCATCAGAAAACACACCCCCTGGATTCTTCCCGAGCATGGTCTTCAATAAGCAAGTCAGACCTTGTCCCCTGCACCTGCACTGATTAGTGTAATCCTCCTGACTTTCTGTGGGTACCCCCAAAAACTAGTTTTCCCACAAGCGAGGTCCAGGAACTGTGTTACATGAGAGCTGGATAATGTGGCAAGATCATTCTCCCCCTCAATCTCAGCTTTAAACACAGGCTGCTGCTTAAGCCCATCTGCAAGCTAAATGTACACAGCACAGCTCACTGGCGCCCTTACTCTTCAAAAGTTCTGTTACTGATACATGTTGAGGTTTTCTTTCAGTGCATCAGTAAAAATGCATTACCCTGTCAAGCTGTCTGAAGTCCTGTGTAGGAGCTACCTTTTCCAGCAAGCATCTGCCTTAATTCTTAAAAAAAGTCCTTCTATTCTGCTTTTTGCATAACCCTGCCAAAAAGCAAAGGAACATTCAGTGAGCCAGTTACTCATTTTTGCTGCTATCTTGAAACACAAGAGTTGTTCTTCCTCTTATATCTTTTCGGTTTTTGTTTTCCTTCCCAATGGTTGTCATGAGAATCACTTCAGAACACTCAGAAGCTGAGAAACAGAAAAATTCAGTGCTGAAGAAAGAAAGCAGAATAGTAGGTAAATGTATCAAAACTCAAGCCTCTTCTGCAAAACCACATTTTGAGAGCAGTTTGGCAAGAAAGCAAATGTGCTTGTGGATTTTTCAAAGTCAGTTTATACTTTGCCATCAGAATACTGGGGACCTTCCACTGCCTAATTTTTAAAACACGTTACTTCTGAAACTTATGCACAGTCCCCTGCTGCTCTACCTCTACTCTGTGCTGCTTTTAGCAAATTTTGTGAGTAGCCATTTTGTATGGGAAGATCATCAATTAAAATGTTAAATCACCCCCATCTGAATACCAAACTCTGTAAAATAAAAAAGCTGTTTTCAGCTCCATAGATACCCACTTGAAGCAACACCTCGCTTTCTCCTGCTGAAGTATTTCCATCCTCATGATTGCTTTCCCTTCTCCTAATGCTCTCTGTCTCAGTTCAGTTCTCATGTAGGACATGATCAGAGCAAGTGTTTGAGACAAGTCCGGATGGCTTGGCTCTGGTTCATCCCCCTTACCCAGGAATAACTTAGCACAAAAGCTGCCAGATAAGCTTTGCAGAATCCATATTTGGTAAGTATTGTTGCATTTCTTCCACATCTCTACTTTTGTTTTTCTTCAAAATTGTTCTGAAATCATGAATACCGACAAATGGCTCAGTAGATGCCTGGTTTATGTTTTTCTTCCATTAAATATAGCTAGGAAGTTTATTATTCTCTAGTCAAAAGCTACCACAGTCAGTATGATGGGTATATTTATAATGGTTTCTAGCAGACTTCTACCTTCGTGTGCCAGTTCTCTCAGTGCTCTGGGATCATCTGATCCCTCTGGCTGAACTGTGGTGAACTATTTGAGACTGTCTGCCATTTTGTATACAGTAATGTTCATAACCATAAGTCAACTCTCCCTATTTTCTAGCATAACTTCCCACTGAAAGATGATGAGCCACTTCATTTTAGGAGGAGATCTTATGTTCATATACATCATCTCATGGAATTCTGTGAGATTGCTGAGCAAGGACTGCACTTTTGAGAGAAAAATAGTTGCACTTGTAAGGATACGTAAATGCTAACACAAATATTAGGAGATAGTTTTCAGACAAGGTGAATTTGATATCTAGTAAGATATTGGATCTCCCTCACCCTTTTCATTTAAGAGCTACTTCAAAGAGAACGGATTAAAAACTTATTAAAATCTTCTATATAACTTTGTGTTGTGATTCTGCCTTTTAAGGCACTGTAGCCATCCCCACTTTTATGTATGGCATTTTTGACACTCTGCTTCTTATTTATAAATGTATATTCCTGGATGTCTATAAATCAGCCCCTCAAGATTGTTCCAGACAGATACTTGGCGTCCAGACCCTAAGTGCAGAGAAGAATGGTTTTCTTTTCTTCCTGTATTGACAAAAGTAGATGTGATAGTGTGTAAGCCACACCGCTGGAATGCAGTAAGTAAACAAATATTTAAAGGACATATTAGCAGCTTTGGTTTATTTACCTAGCTCCAACTCAAATAACCTCAGTCTAAAGCATAATTCAGACAGTCAGTGGCACACCAACTACCTGCATTCTGCCCCCTCAACAAGGAATGTGAACAAAGAGCACTCTGACACTTGGCAGTACGGCAGGAACAAAGGACACAAAGAATCACCAGAGCATCAGGACCGAATTTGTGAACTTTATCACATGCTTGAACCCCACATATTTCTGGTGAGGCTTTGCCAGTACCTCCTGAGGCATTGCTTGCACTACACCAAGAACGTGAGATTTCTGGGCAAGGAGACAAATCTCCCCGTACCAGAAGAAGAGCTGTGGTAATGCTATTCCATTTTCACATCATTTTTATAAGTGAGAGGAAATGCAGGCCACAAACAAAGAAGGTAATGCGCTCAATATTACAGAAATTCCCCACTGTTCCCTCCTTTCAGAGAGCTAAGGGTCTAGCTCTACATTTCACGTCTCTCATTGCTATTCCTCAGCTGCTGGGGGAGTGTCTTCCCCCCAAGCCCCGCCTGGATTCCATGCTATGAATACTGCCTCCAGCACAGCAAGCTGAGGTAGGCAGCAGCCACGGATGGCATTTGTCTTGGAACATGCTTAGTTATGTGAACATCAGCTTTCACAATCTGATTCATAGCCTGGAGGAAGGTTGCAGGTTTTCAGGCTGGTACGCAGCACATTCATCATGAGACTTTAGCTTAACAGCTCTTTTATTTAATCTGAAGAGAGTTGAGCTACAATGAACATAGAGTGTTTTTAGAATGCCCTGTCCACTTGAATTTCCTCCCTTTTCTCTCCATCCCATGTTTCTTTCCAGCAGAAAAGTCTGTG
>NW_020955545.1:1019263-1023208 GCF_003031625.1 Empidonax traillii | reverse complement strand
AAAAAAAGAAGAGTTTGCTCTTGTAAAGTCTTGTAGTTCTTTAATATATAATATTTTGGGAATCCTAAAATTAATAATAAAAATAATAAACATTATAATTATAATTTTAAATAGAAAAAAACATATGAAATAACAATATTCAGAAAAAGAAATTATTAAATATTTCCCATGTCTCCTTACAAGTTTTTAAAAAGTAAGCCCCACAGATTTTGAAAAGGAAGGAAAAAAACAATTTAGAAGAGTGCATAAGGAGTAAAAGCAAAGAAATTGCTAGAAACAACTGACCTTGAGTCAGACTTTCAGAAAGACAGGCTGATAAAGGTAAGGGACCAGATGGTCAAGGATACTGAAGATTCAATGGAAAAAGTCCTCAGCCTTTGTTTTAAGCACTTTTAGACATTTCCTCTCCCATTATGTTACTGACTTAAAGAAAGTATTGACTTCCTTTGCCTCATAATTTCTATAAATTATGGGAGTTCTACAGTAGGACAATCATACGCAGTGTTTACAGTTGGGAATGTTTGCAAGGAGAAAAGATAACTCACCAGATTACTTTTTATAGCATTTTTTTCTGCAGATCTAGGAACTACTATGTTTGCTGCTGAAAGTTTTTGGGGTGAAATCGTGGCCAATGGGAATTTTGCCATCTACTTCAAAAGATTCAGATTTCATCCTAGATCTTATTTGTCTAGCAAGAAAGTGCTTATTTTTCTATTCTTTTTTTTTGTGCACAAACTGTCAGCATTGCATGAAACAAACCATCCTGATTTCCAGAGTGCCTTTCAAAAGTCGAGTCACTGCCAAAATTGCAAATCCAATTTGTTCACAGATTGACCAGTGTGTGATCATTCCAATTATATTTGGCACATGTCAAGTGGAAGAATCAAACCTCCCTCTTTTTGGATCACTTATAAACACTTCAGAAAATAAACTCCCAATATAATTAGCTGCTGAAATGCTTGGCGGGTTGCCCTTAAAAAAATCCCCATCAGAAAACACACCCCCTGGATTCTTCCCGAGCATGGTCTTCAATAAGCAAGTCAGACCTTGTCCCCTGCACCTGCACTGATTAGTGTAATCCTCCTGACTTTCTGTGGGTACCCCCAAAAACTAGTTTTCCCACAAGCAAGGTCCAGGAACTGTGTTACATGAGAGCTGGATAATGTGGCAAGATCATTCTCCCCCTCAATCTCAGCCTTAAACACAGGCTGCTGCTTAAGCCCATCTGCAAGCTGAATGTACACAGCACAGCTCACTGGCGCCCTTACTCTTCAAAAGTTCTGTTACTGATACATGTTGAGGTTTTCTTTCAGTGCATCAGTAAAAATGCATTACCCTGTCAAGCTGTCTGAAGTCCTGTGTAGGAGCTACCTTTTCCAGCAAGTATCTGCCTTAATTCTTAAAAAAAGTCCTTCTATTCTGCTTTTTGCATAACCCTGCCAAAAAGCAAAGGAACATTCAGTGAGCCAGTTACTCATTTTTGCTGCTATCTTGAAACACAAGAGTTGTTCTTCCTCTTATATCTTTTCGGTTTTTGTTTTCCTTCCCAATGGTTGTCATGAGAATCACTTCAGAACACTCAGAAGCTGAGAAACAGAAAAATTCAGTGCTGAAGAAGGAAAGCAGGATAGTTAGGTAAATGTATCAAAACTCAATCCTCTTCTGCAAAACCACATTTTGAGAGCAGTTTGGCAAGAAAGTAAATGTGCTTGTGGATTTTTCAAAGTCAGTTTATACTTTGCCATCAGAATACTGGGGACCTTCCACTGCCTAATTTTTAAAACACGTTACTTCTGAAACTAATGCACAGTTCCCTGCTGCTCTACCTCTACTCTGCGCTGCTTTTAGCAAATTTTGTGAGTAGCCATTTTGTATGGGAAGATCATCAATTAAAATGTTAAATCACCCCCATCTGAATACCAAACTGTGTAAAATAAAAAAGCTGTTTTCAGCTCCATAGATACCCACTTGAAGCAACACCTCGCTTTCTCCTGTTGAAGTATTTCCATCCTCGTGATTGCTTTCCCTTCTCCTAATGCTCTCTGTCTCAGTTCAGTTCTCATGTAGGACATGATCAGAGCAAGTGTTTGAGACAAGTCCGGATGGCTTGGCTCTGGTTCATCCCCCTTACCCAGGAATAACTTAGCACAAAAGCTGCCAGATAAGCTTTGCAGAATCCATATTTGGTAAGTATTGTTGCATTTCTTCCACATCTCTACTTTTTTTTTTCTTCAAAATTGTTCTGAAATCATGAATACCGACAAATGGCTCAGTAGATGCCTGGTTTATGTTTTTCTTCCATTAAATATAGCTAGGAAGTTTATTATTCTCTAGTCAAAAGCTACCACAGTCAGTATGATGGGTATATTTATAATGGTTTCTAGCAGACTTCTACCTTCGTGTGCCAGTTCTCTCAGTGCTCTGGGATCATCTGATCCCTCTGGCTGAACTGTGGTGAACTATTTGAGACTGTCTGCCATCGTGTATACAGTAATGTTCATAACCATAAGTCAACTCTCCCTATTTTCTAGCATAACTTCCCACTGAAAGATGATGAGCCACTTCATTTTAGGAGTAGATCTTATGTTCATATACATCATCTCATGGAATTCTGTGAGATTGCTGAGCAAGGACTGCACTTTTGAGAGAAAAATAGTTGCACTTGTAAGGATACGTAAATGCTAACACAAATATTAGGAGATAGTTTTCAGACAAGGTGAATTTGATATCTAGTAAGATATTGGATCTCCCTCACCCTTTTCATTTAAGAGCTACTTCAAAGAGAACAGATTAAAAACTTATTAAAATCTTCTATATAACTTTGTGTTGTGATTCTGCCTTTTAAGGCACTGTAGCCATCCCCACTTTTATGTATGGCATTTTTGACACTCTGCTTCTTATTTATAAATGTATATTCCTGGATGTCTATAAATCAGCCCCTCAAGATTGTTCCAGACAGATACTTGGCATCCAGACCCTAAGTGCAGAGAAGAATGGTTTTCTTTTCTTCCTGTATTGACAAAAGTAGATGTGATAGTGTGTAAGCCACACCACTGGAATGTAGTAAGTAAACAAATATTTAAAGGACATATTAGCAGCCTTGGTTTATTTACCTAGCTCCAACTCAAATAACCTCAGTCTAAAGCATAATTCAGGCAGTCAGTGGCACACCAACTACCTGCATTCTGCCCCCTCAACAAGGAATGTGAACAAAGAGCACTCTGACACTTGGCAGTACGGCAGGAACAAAGGACACAAAGAATCACCAGAGCATCAGGACCGAATTTGTGAACTTTATCACATGCTTGAACCCCACATATTTCTGCTGAGGCTTTGCCAGTACCTCCTGAGGCATTGCTTGCACTACACCCAGAACGTGAGATTTCTGGGCAAGGAGACAAATCTCCCCATACCAGAAGAAGAGCTGTGGTAATGCTATTCCATTTTCACATCATTTTTATAAGTGAGAGGAAATGCAGGCCACAAACAAAGAAGGTAATGCGCTCAATATTACAGAAATTCCCCACTGTTCCCTTCTTTCAGAGAGCTAAGGGTCTAGCTCTACATTTCACGTCTCTCATTGCTATTCCTCAGCTGCTGGGGAGTGTCTTCCCCCCAAGCCCCGCCTGGATTCCATGCTATGAATGCTGCCTCCAGCACAGCAAGCTGAGGTAGGCAGCAGCCACGGATGGCATTTGTCTTGGAACATGCTTAGTTATGTGAACATCAGCTTTCACAATCTGATTCATAGCCTGTAGGAAGGTTGCAGGTTTTCAGGCTGGTACGCAGCACATTCATCATGAGACTTTAGCTTAACAGCTCTTTTATTTAATCTGAAGAGAGTTGAGCTACAATGAACATAGAGTGTTTTTAGAATGCCCTGTCCACTTGAATTTCCTCCCTTTTCTCTCCATCCCATGTTTCTTTCCAGCAGAAAAGTCTGTG
>NW_020955545.1:1007415-1018911 GCF_003031625.1 Empidonax traillii | reverse complement strand
CAGGTTTTCAGGCTGGTACGCAGCACATTCATCATGAGACTTTAGCTTAACAGCTCTTTTATTTAATCTGAAGAGAGTTGAGCTACAATGAACATAGAGTGTTTTTAGAATGCCCTGTCCACTTGAATTTCCTCCCTTTTCTCTCCATCCCATGTTTCTTTCCAGCAGAAAAGTCTGTGTTTTAAAGAGGTAATAAAAGAAAACAAATATTTATGTGTCGGTGGTTCCTCCAGGGCCACATGAAACTGATTGCTTTAATAATCTAAAAAAGAAAAACACCATCTGCTATCTACTATTCAGTTAATCAGGAGTCTCAAAGAAAAGTTTATAGAAGAGGGGGGAAAAAATCACCTCCTGCCCCTTCCTCCCCATACCTTCAACACTGAAACAGAGTTCTCCAGCTTTTCTTGGGCTTGAGTATCCAAGTCCCCTCCATGGCCTCTCAAGGAAATGAACATTAGACCTCTAGAGGACAGTTTTAGGGGTCTCACAGCATCTCAAGACATTAAGTTCTTAATTCATTTGATAGCCTAAAACGAAGGAGAATTAACTGAAAGCACAGTTTAATGTAAGTAGAGGTGTAAAAAACAGAAAAACTTTTTAGTACAGGCGTAGGTAAATAAAAGTCTTCAACTACTTAAAAATTATGGTGTTTGCACCACAAGGAAGACTTTCTGATGTGATGAACAAGCAAATGGGCAGTGTTTGTGTCACAAATGCGTAGCTCAGCCTGAAAAAATGCTAGTTAAGGTTGGTTGGGTTTTTTTCCCTCTGAGAAACTCTTCTTTTTAAGATATAAGAAAAGTCTGTAATTGTCATATATCTTGGTTTCCCTTTTTCTCAAATTTCACATAGATCTCTAGTGCCGTTTAGTGGGAAAAAAATAAAGATTTGGTTATTTAAACAGGCACCTAGTCTCTATGGGATGCACAGATCATCCTGAGTTTAGCAAATAGTCCTGCACTAAAATTGTTGCCAAAGAGAGTTACATATACACTTTTCCCCTAAAAATAATTTAAGATACAGTGTATGGGGTTGTCTTAAATTAAACTTTGCTTTTAATTACTTTATTGTATTGTCTAAGAACAAGCCAAACATGTAAGGACAGATCCAGGCTGCTTCTCTCTCCTCTTTGCAATGCCTCAGTGATGACATAGTGAGATGCTGATTATGCTGACAACATCTGGCAAAGGCTGCTGAATGCCATCCATTTTCTTTTCTTCAAGGTGCCTCAGGTATGATCACTTGGGTGAAAAAAAAAAAAAAAAGATTGAATGGCTGGAGATGGCACTCATCTGCAACAAACTCCCTCGGACTGGAGGTACAGAAACAAGTTGCAGTGTAACATCAGTGGCTGTCAGACACTGCAAGTTTCCTACACATATTAAGTTCTTTATACAGTAAGGAGCTGAGGAAAAGGGAGCACATAAAGCTGGAGCTAGATGCAAGCACTCTGTGTGGGGTGAAATATCTAATGACCTCAGCGTAAGAAGTAGGGGCCAGACTATGACAGGTATTTCATAAACACAGGCACTGTTCAAACATTAATGCCTATCTTTGACTTTAGTAGAGATAATGCAGAATGGATTCCAGTAGACAAGACTATCAGTCTGATCTAAACAGCAAAGACATTTTTCAGATGGTCAGCAGAAGGCAAGAAGCAGTTTTTACCTCACTATACCACCCCTGAAACATCTCTCAGAGCTTCAGTGACCACCAGCACAGCGTGGCAGCCTCTGAGACCAAGCTTCTCAGCTGGGCTGCTGCTGCTGCTAAGAATGTAAATTATGTATGAGTAGAAGGTCCTGTAACCCCACTTCAAGCTGTAAAGCAAGTCAGAAAGCTCCTACAGTTTGGTGTAACTGTGCCAAAATCTAAAGAAATCTAATACATAGGAGAAGTCTCATTTCATTATGCCTGTGTGAGAGAGAAGGACCAAAAGTTGGTGGTTGTACCTGAAAATATTTGCACTTTCTCTCTTTAAGATAAAACACAAAATATCTTACCCTCATTTGTTGTTGTTGTTTTTGGTTTGTTTGTTGGGGTTTTTTTGTTTTGTTTTGTTTTGTTTTTTGATTGGTTGGGTTTTTTCAGGTTTGGGGGGGAGGGTTGTGTATATTGTTATGGCCCTAGCAGATTGATGACAGGGGAAGGACAAGATTTGTGGGAAAATATGCTGTATTTTGATATGTCAAATGATGCCTGTTCAGTGCTGAAGCCAGTCAACACCACTCTACAGCCATCACAGTAAGTGTCTCTTGCCAACAGAGCTAAAAGAATGTATGAATGGTTCACTGGTCCATTTTGGAATGCGATACATTTCATCCAGGCATCGAGTAGAAAATGATGCTATCGGGACCAAGCTAACCCAACTGTATACACCAAGGTGAACACACCCTCAATAATGTACATAAAAATCAGGTTACCATTGGAATAATATTTTTCATAAAGCAGACTCTTCAGCTTTGAGCTCTCAGTCCTGTTTTCCTTCAAAAACTGGACTATGAATTAAAGTTCATAGTGCTGTTTGGTTTATAGACAATAAAAAAACTTCCTATTAAGCTTTCTCTTCCACAAATGTCTTTTTTATTCCACTAGGATTAATGCCCTCTGTCCTCTTCCAAATCCTTACCACTCCACTCCTTTTTTTAAATTGTAGAATTGACTAAAATAACTAAACTCAGAGCAGGTGTTCTGTTCTCAGCCTTTTTCAACCTGTTCTTGACCTTTCCTAACTTCACATTTTTTTGTACCTCAGATCCAAAGAAGGGTTATTTGTCCCATGCACTTCATGTTTGTTTCATCTGAGCAGAGGTTTGTAGACTGACACAGAACTAGGATCTTTACTTTTTTTTTTGGAAGAATTTCATTATTTTAAAAGCGCATATAAACTGGACCTCTTCAACTATAAAAAAATGAATAAGCAGTGTTTTCACAGAATAATAGAATCACAGAACAGCCTATGTTGGAAAGGACCTTGAAAGTTCATCTGGTCCAATCCTGCATGAGAGAGGGAGCCTCGATGTTCCTAGAGTTCCTATAATACGCAAAGATTGTGAAATAGTGGAAATAATGGGAATAATCTTGTCAACAGAACTGCCATTGAGTAGGCAAAGTGATGTTTAAGTCTGTCCTTTATAGGCCTTCTGCTACTGATGATCAAAGATCTGGTCAAATAGTGCATTAAATGAGCTATCAGTCACCATCTCTTTTTGAAGGAACATTAGTCTTGTGTTTCTAAACTGCTGGTTTCATGCAGCACAAAGACCATTGGACAAGTTGCTATCCTGGGACTTGATGTCCTGTACTTGGAATTGTCAGTGCTTCTGTGTGTGTTCAGTCAGAAATCCCTAATGCCACCTTTTTTTTTTTTTTTTTTTTTTTTTTTTTTTTTTTTTTTTTTTTTTTTTGCTGTTGATCATCAGTGTTCTTGAAGAGAACAGAAAATAGATGTGTATGTTTAAAGCTTTATCATTATCCTTTCTTACTTTGCTAATGTTAATTTTTCACTGACTTTTTCTGTTATATTCACCTGGTTAAGACCTTTATTTCTTCTGATTTAGTTTTTCTAGTAATTTCCTAATCTATTTCTCTTCATTTTTCTTCTTTCTCTGAACACTAACTATTTTGCCACTATTTTAGAAATTAGGAATTGCATCTATGTGCATAATTAATAACTTGGTTTAGTGGCTGACCTCTAAAATATGGGTAATGAAAGTTTATGGCTGGCTTAATAAAATAAATAATTTTGAGGTGGAAATATTTTCATTTTTTTAAAAGAACATTTTTTATCAAACTGGGCATTAATCCAACCTGAAGCAATCTATTTTGCTCCAAAGTATTCAAAGGCATTTCTTCAGTGGGAATCAAATTTTAATTCATCAAAATGCACCAACCTGGTATTCCATGAACATCTTACTGGAGTAACCATGTAAGAATGTGTTCTCCTGTGGATGCAGATTTGTGCTGCCAGAGATGGATGTCATGAGGCCTTCGTCTTGAGCTGAGTGGGCAGCCAGAGACAGGACTGACAACCAGAGGCAGGACTGCTAGCTTGTCCCTTTTTTTTTTTTTTTTTTTTTATTCCCCATCTGATTTGAAGCTAAAAGATTTGCCTAGGACACAGGTGGGCTGAATAAACCTGATAAGAAGTTAGGTCACTTGATTCCATGCTCTGGCAATCACCTCATGATTGGAGGCATACTACAAAACCTAAGAGGAAATAAAGAATCTGTACAAGAGACACCAGAAATCAAATATTTTTCATGGAAAATGTCAGTGGTGTTATAGCTTCAGGTTCTCTGCATTGAACAGAGATTCGTGGTTGTAATAAGACCTCCCTGTATTTTAGCTCTTCCTGCTCTTCTTGTGGCAAACATTTTTCCTTGAAAATCAAATAGAAAATATTTCCTTATGACTCTTGACTTGTTATAAACAGCATGAATTGTTGGCAGGATTTTCAAAAGCATTCTCTGTCAGGCTATCCACGACTCAAATAAAAAATGCTTCCCTCCCTGCCCCCGTTGACTTCAGTGAAGCTGCTTAAAAATCATTTACTATTTTCAGGTCACTGGCATTATTCCACAGATCTGAAGTTAAGCTTATGCTCACATTGTCTTACTAGACCGAGACCATTCTAAGCAGGTTTTGAATCAATAATTTTCCCATCCTTTCCACATACAAAATGGTTCTGTTTTCTCTTTATTTTCTCCATAAATCTCAAGATACTGTCAAAATGTAACATGATTTATATTCATTGTGCTTCATGTATGTTTCCCAAAGGTGCCAAAACAATAAACCTTGGATAATAGATAAGTTATTGCTGATAATTCAACCAAGAAATATATGACAACTGTGATAGCATGGTTCTTTCTTAGCAATTACTTGTATTCTCTGAGAGATGGAAACTATTCCAGAGCCTGGGAGCACAAAGCTCTAATCCAGCTGTTCAGAAGGGAAGATAGATTCACTGAACTGCTGGGCCACAGAGATTGCTTATCTCTTTGTCATTACGCTGGGGCAAAGGCAATTATTTGTGTTGAGCCTGGGCACAGGTTTCTCTCTGAAGGAGCCTCGGGTTGGGAGCATTTGATTTCTCCAGGGAGAAACATAATTTATCTTATTCATAAGCAAATAAGTAGGTTAGTAATTAATATGAGGAATGCCTATATGAAACAGATGGCAGAAGGGAGAAGAGCTGGAACCTCAAGTGACCATCAAACAGCCGGGCAAGTGTATGTGGATTAGCACACAAAGCCTCATGCCCTTTCCACCCCCATCCAAGGTCAACCAGGAACAAGCTGCTTCGCTCAGAAAGGTGTAGGAACCATGAGTGTGGAGCACTGCCCAGTGTGACACAGCCATTTTCTTTATTGGGCTGTCAGTGGAGTGGCAGGAGAACAAAAAGCGTGCACAACCACATGGACCACAGTGTAAGTACTGCTTAGGTGAGAGCTCCAGGAGTGGGCTGAGAGCTCCAGGAGTGGGCCACATCCCCACAGTCTGCCTGGCATGCTGGGGTATCCCTGGGAAGACATGCAGTATGAAATTCAAAACAGAACAGCGTTATTTAATTACCAATATGTTTGTAATAGCACAAATGCCTCCCTAGTCATAAGCACATGCAGTAAATGCTATCCAGCAACCAGCAGAGTAACCATAGATGCAAAAACCTCAAGGAATGAAAGGCACTGGGATCCCTCCCAGCAGTGCAGTGTTACAGGCAACATTCAAAAAACATATCCAAATTTAAAAATAAAGCAAATAAACAAGTGAGAGTGTTGCACTCCACTACTCCTCAGTACATAATCTCTTACTAAGAAATGAACTGTCAGCAGAGCTGGTTGAGGTTGCCACACCAGAAATGCAGGTCAAAATTCACACCACTTTTTTGGAGGTCAAGGTACCACCTTACACATCATCTCAGCTGAGCTCCTTCAACAGCCAGAGGAAAGGCTGCCCAACACATATCCAAGTCAGTGGATACCTGAGAGCCATTGAAATGCTCTGATATTCCTCACTAAATTTGAGAGGGGAAATAGATAGAAGAGCTCTGTTCTTATATGGAGCCTGCTCTTGGACCATAGACTACAAGGTCTTTTTGTGCCTCTTCTTGCTCTTCTTTCTATTTAACTAGTAGATGTTCTAGCTGGAACAGACTCTGGTACAGTTACCATGGTTTGCAGGTACTGGAAATACAATTACAGTGACAGTGTAAGGTTCCACAATTCCACTATAGCTCATCCTGCTGTTCAGTCCACCAAGCATGGACTTGTTTGTCTTTATAGCCCAGCTGGCTTCTTAGCAAAGTAATTATGAGCTTGAAACAACCTTGTCATAAGAATAAAACCTCTAGAGTATTTTTTTTCCAGAACAGCACAACCTCTTTGGTCCTTGGTTTTTGCATTAATTTCTGTAATCCCAGGAATGCTTGGGTGTGAGAAAGGGAGGAATTTTTGGTAGAGTTTCTTTACTTTGAGACATATCTTGATCTGTTCCCACTGTCTCCCCCACAACCCATTTAAGGAAGGCACTGACAGCCCCCAACACCTGTGGTGCCCATGCCCTGCTGCTCCTGTGTTCCCCTGCCAAGCACAACTGAGACCCAGCTCCTCCACCTTAGCAGTTGCTTCCCAGGTGGCTGGTGCATAGAAATATCAACAGTAGTGAACTTGAAAGGTAAATTGAATTAAAAGTAGCTTCCCCAACTCTCCAAATGAGATTAAAAGAGGAGAAATGCTGCTTAAGAAGAAACTGCTGTTTATTCACCTATAATTTTTGAATAGGGAAAAAAAAAAGATAAATTAATCAATAAGAATCTTTTTTCTTAATCAATAATACTGTAAGCTAGTGCATAACTTAGATACTCTAGGATGAGATTAAGGACACTCTGTCTGCACCCTCTTATATCTACTACGTATTGAGTAAATAAATCTCCCCCTGCCCATGGTGCCTTGTGGAAGGGTAAGCACAAACTTTCAATTCTATTCTATTCTAAATATTGCAAAACCTACAATATTTAAGAAGCTCAAGATGTTCCATTGAGGATATAAAGTAATGCCTTAGCATTTATCTGTTTCCACAAGTCATGACTTACTGCATTTCTCAGTCACTGGAAAGAAGGAAATGTGTACCTGCAGACTTCAGCACTGACCACTGTAGCTGGAAGTAATGCTTTAGGGTTCAAACCCCCAGTTGCTGTTTGAGGGAGACATATGGAGATGATGTGGTTTCCAGACAATGTAATTCTCGAAGGCAGTCCCTAGATGGCACTGAACACCACGGCTGGTTTAAATATAAACCAGGACATTTTTCCCCAGCCAAGCACTTCTCACACTAGAGACATGGTGTATTTCTGTTAGCTGGAAAATTATGGCTTTCAAAAAAACCTTTTTGCATTCAGTCCTTCAGTTTGAGTATTGAAATAATTCCATATTGAAAACTAAGAAAGTTGTAGCATAATGAGCTGCTCAAGCACCAGTGCTGGGTTTGCTCATGTGTTCTATCAGACCTGGGAGGTTGTTTGCATCCCCTTGTAGAATTGACTTAGGGCCTCATCCAGCAGCTTCTCCACTAAGAGGGAAAACCCCTATTCCTTTGGTCTTTCTGGAAATCCCTCTGTTTCTCTTTCTTGCATGAAATTACTTTCCCACAGCAATTTTCCCACACCTCATGCCTTTCTTTACTTTCTCAGAGGCACTTGGGCTGAGAGCAGTGGGGAGCAGCACCCAGGTCCACAAGCCATGGTCCTGCCCAGCAGCTGCGTTCAGTTTTAAATCTAGTCTGAGGTTTGTCTTAGTTTCCTGGAGAGTTGGGTTGTTTCCTGGAGAGCCTGGAGAACAAAAGACTCCAGGGAGACCTTATAATAGCTTTCCAGTACCTAAAGAGGGCTTACAAGAAAGCAGAGCACTCCCCCTCATACCAAGCACTTTAGTCAAGAGGCTGCCTTTGACAAACAGAAGGCCTACAGGAAAGATTTTCAAAGGCAGATGTGACAGGTGATATTTTTGATCATCTGCTTTATATTGCAATGCTATAAACTGTGCTATATATAAACTGGTATCATCTACACACTGATGTCTAGTATTTCCTTGGACTCCCAAAGCAGCCCCAAAGGAGCAGTCTTTCTGGCATGGACTGTATTAGCCCAGCAGCTTTTTCCTTGAAAAAAATGAAATGTGCAAACATTTAAAACCCTCCCAAATGGAAAAGAGGTTCAATTTTAAAAGGAAAGTGAGAACAGACTGCATTTAAAATATTAAAGAAAAGCAACAACAACAACAACAAAACAACCTCTTGGGGTTTGTGCTTACAGAAGAGAGGTTGTAAACCAGAAACACGTTCCACCAGTAAATCCAGGTAGGTGTTGCTGTTGCTGCAACAGGCTTCCTCTTAGACAAACAGCTCTGCCTTCTCTGACAGAAAAAACACCCAAATCCAAAGATTTATTCTCAAGGTTAGGACATCTGGGAACTTTCTGTAGAATACATTAAATCATACCTGAACTTATACTGTCTTGGCTACTTCAGTGCTTTTTCAGGAGACTGGCTTCGAACTGAAGGTAGGTTTAGATTAGATACTAGAAAGAAAATTTTTACTGTAAGGGTAAGGAATAGGTACAAGTTGACCAGAGTAGCTGTGGATGCCCCAGCCCTAGAAGTGTCCAAGGCTAGGCTGGATAAGGCCCCAAGCAACCTGGTATTGTGGAAGGTGTCCTTGCCTATGGGTTGGAACTAGATGATCTTTAAGTTCCCTTCCAACCCAAACTTTTCTATGATTCTATGATTCTATGAAGTGCTGAAGATGCAGCAAGAAAAATTTACATTTACCATTAGGAATTTTTTTTCCTAATTATCACGGTCGTGAAGCACTGATTGTGTGGGGGGTTGTGAAGCCTGCATGGTTAGAAGTGGCTTGACAGAAATATCCATGAGGAGAGGGGAATAGACTAGGTGACCTCCTCCACTCCCTTTCAACTTTAGTGATTATGATTCTGTGATTTAATTAATGATGTCAAGTAATTGAAAACTGAAATTGTTTTTGCATTCCACTGCAAATCTCATAATAACTTGACATCACCTCTATATTTAAAGGGAAAATCCTACTTCAATAGAAATTGATCTTAACTACAGTTTGCTTCTATCTATAGTGGCTGGTTTTCTTTTCAATTTCACATCCATAATCCTAAAGCCTTACTAAATTGACATCACTTTAAAACACTGAACAAAAGCTAAAATTTTATATATTTCCATCATTTAAAAAAATAATCAAAACCCAACCCATCCCCCACACCTTCTCCCTTACAACTGTTGCCTTTCCTCTTTTTCACCAGCCTGGCACTGTCAGTGTTTCACTGCATGTCAGGCAGTGCATTTAATGCTGGACTGCTAACTCTCAAATCTAAACTATCTTTTCATGGGCAAGATCACCCACATCACTTTGAGACTGCAGATGATCTGGGATCAAAGGCACAGCAATGTACTGCCTTTACACCTGACTGCCACAGTGACAGATCAGATTTGTCTTTCAGTCCTAAATTCACAATGCTAAGGGCAACAGCATAATAAAAAATTCATTAAGCAGCTTTACTTTTTCTGTATAATAAACTTCAAAGGAAAAGAGAATTACAACTCCAGTTGAAAGGATACTATAGGGAACTGGGGCAGTCCTTTGCAGAAGTATTGAATGCCTGCAGCTGAAAATCACTCCACAGCACTGAAAATCCAGCCAATGTTATTTAACCAAGATTAGTCACTTTCCACATATCATTTATCAGCACCAATCTGTAATAATCTTATCAAAGACTAACTAAGGGCAGAGTTTGGTCTTAGGTATTTCTGATGCAGTAATTTCTTCTGCTTTTTGTGGAGAGACTACTTCTCCCTTTGTGATATTAACTGGACAGGAATCTGAGTCCCTAATTCTTAATGAGACTGAAAAATTACAAAGATTCATTCAAAAGGAGACCATCTTGGAGCATTGCCAAGAATGATTGAATTTTTTTTTTTTTTTTGCTTTGGGGAGCATAAGGCATCATAAGAATTGCTCAGTTCCCATCAAAACCTCCAGAGAAAAACAGCTCAAGTCTTTATGACCTTACAGCTAGAACAATCACTCCAATATGTGCAATCCCCTTAATTCATGTAATGGAAGACTGATTGCAGCAAATAATTAGATTACAACAAATTTAAATATTGCTCAGAATCTGCAATTCTTTTTACTCCATATTGAGTTTCAGATGTAGTGGCTGTATCACATAGCTTGTGCCCTAGAGATTTTGTGTTTTACTTTCATTTCACATGTGCCAGGCAGACAATTCCCACTGATTTATTCTTAATCAGTAATATGTAAAGTAAATGCCAGCTTATGAACTCTGGGGGTTTCTTTGGGGGTTTTTTACAGGGTGTATTTTTCTTGCATAGCAAGCAAATATAATGGTTTGCTCTTTACCGCGAGGCAGGGGTTTGTCCCCCGAGAAGAGACCCTCGCTGGCACACTTTGTTAGAAGACAGTCATACACGGGTGACCCAAAATGGCATTTATTAAAACAAGATGCCAATTTATATAGAGGGGAATATGGGAGGATCGGGAACAAAGGTGGGATTCTTGCTAGGAACATCAAATCCCGAGGGTCAGTGATAAGAGAAATGGAGGGATTGGCCGCAGGGGACATGTCTGGCCATACAGGGGGAAGGGAGAGTTGGGGAGGAAAGAAAGGAGTGGTCTGGAGTACAGACAGGGGAGCTCTACAGAAGTTTGTGAGGCTGCACCTTATAGCTTGGTCTCAGGCAACTTTCTGCAGCTGCAGTTGTTAAAGAACTTCCAGATAAACTTCTTCCTCTGAGACTTCTTCGCAGCCCTTTTGCATCTTTCTCCATTCTCTGTAGGCTTCTGTTGGCCCACCTCCAACAGCTCTTCACTGTAATTTCTGATGTCTTTGTTCCATACCATTTCATAAATGTCAAACAACAAAGAGTCTGCCTTGCAGACAATAAAAGGAAAGAAGAAAACCAAATTAACACAAAAAGCAAGGTTAGAAAAAAATAAAATACAGGCAGTATTTTCCCAGAGCGTCCTCTTAAAATGAGTACTAGCTAGTGAATATCAGGCCATGCAGAAACCTAAACCCCATCTTTCTCTTCAGGACTGGCTTCTAGGAACAAAATATCTTCCATTTAGCCTTTTCATATTTCCACAGTTTCAAATAAGACAGATATATAAATATAGAAACAAGTTTTGTTTACATTCATATAGTAGAATCTTACAGCCTATGTGTATAGCAAATTCAGAGAGTACCCATCTAAGGTTCATAACTATTGAAATGCCACAAAAGTGGCATTTAAACTTCTAATTTCTATCTGCTAAAATATACAGTTGATACAAAATCCCATCTAAATTTGAAGTATAACAAAGGTGAAAAACCCTGTGGCCTTGTGGCCCAAATTCAACCCATGGCTTCATTTTGCAAGGCATGTGAGTACGTGCCTTTTTAATTTG
>NW_020955545.1:1004596-1006121 GCF_003031625.1 Empidonax traillii | reverse complement strand
GAAATGCCACAAAAGTGGCATTTAAACTTCTAATTTCTATCTGCTAAAATATACAGTTGATACAAAATCCCATCTAAATTTGAAGTATAACAAAGGTGAAAAACCCTGTGGCCTTGTGGCCCAAATTCAACCCATGGCTTCATTTTGCAAGGCATGTGAGTACGTGCCTTTTTAATTTGATTTTTTTTTAATGTTTTTATTAGATAGACAATTGTGGTTCATGTTTGCCCTAAAAATGTTTTTGGAAAGCCTAGTAAGCTTTTGGGAAGGACTACTTTCCCCACCTTCAATAAATCCTGTTCAAGAGATGTCTGGGTTTGGTATTCAGAAGACCCAACACCAAAAGTGTAAAAGGGAGCTTTTGTATCTGTAATGTATCTGGTCACTAGATACAAGGGAAGGGATAGAAACCCTAGACCCGAGAGAGGAGTTAGAGACAACACTTGTTGCAGAACTTCTTGAGATATTTTTCAGCCAGCACTGGCTATTGCAGAACTTTCCACAGTAAAATCACCATGCCTTGTTTACATTTAAAGCTGGCACTTTTGAGGCAAATTTTCTTTTACACATATCAAATAGGAAGCACATACTACATACAATATACACGGCATGTAGTAATTACATTTTACGTCATTTAGTGTTCCTGGTGAGCCAAATCACCTCTATTGTAATAGTCTTCCAAGAATTTTGACCAAGGAAGAATTGTGTTTATTCATCTTATTTTAAACATTGCAAGCAGTAGGTATCATAGAATCATAGAATTAACTGGGTTGGAAGAGACCTCTGAGATCATCAAGTCCAACCCTTGATCTAACCCCACTGTGATTACTACATCATGGCACCCAGTGCCACATCCAGCCTCATCTTAAAAACCTCCACAGATGGTGAATCCAACCACCTCTCTGGGCAGGCCATTCCAATGCCTGATCATTCTCTCTGTAAAGAACTTCTTTCTAATATCCAACCTAAACCTCCCCTGACAGATAAAACCTGTGCCCCCTTGTCCTACTGCTGATTGCCTGGGAGAAGAGCCCAACCCCCACCTGGCTACAACCTCCTCTCAGGTAGTTGTAGAGAGTGATGAGGTCACCCCTGAGCCTCCTCTTCTCCAGACTAAACAACCCCCGCTCCCTCAGCCTCTCCTCACAGGACTTGTGCTCAAGTCCCTTCACTAGCCTGTTTGCTCTTCTCTGGACCTGCTCCAGCACCTCAATGTCCTTCCTGAACTGAGGGGCCCAGAGCTGAACACAATACTCCAGGTGTGGCCTCACCAACGCAGAGTACAGGGGAAGGATCACTTCCCTGCTCCTGCTGCCCACACTGTTCTTGATGCAGCCCAGGATGCCATTGGCCTTCTTGGCCACCTGGGCACACTGCTGGCTCATGTTCAGCCTCCTGTCGATCAGCACCCCCAGGTCCCTTTCTGCCTGGCTGCTCTCCAGCCACTCTGTGCCCAGCCTGTAGCGCTGCTTAGGGTTGTTGTGGCCAAAGTGCAGGACCCGGCACTTGGCCTTGTTGAACTTCA
>NW_020955545.1:1001092-1004102 GCF_003031625.1 Empidonax traillii | reverse complement strand
ATTGGCCTTCTTGGCCACCTGGGCACACTGCTGGCTCATGTTCAGCCTCCTGTCGATCAGCACCCCCAGGTCCCTTTCTGCCTGGCTGCTCTCCAGCCACTCTGTGCCCAGCCTGTAGCGCTGCTTAGGGTTGTTGTGGCCAAAGTGCAGGACCCGGCACTTGGCCTTGTTGAACTTCATCCCATTGGAGTCAGCCCATCTCTCCAGTCTATCCAGATCCCTCTGCAGAGCCCTCCTGCCTTCCAGCAGGTCAACACTCCCTCCCAACTTGGTGTCATCGGCAAATTTGCTGATGATGGACTCAATCCCCTCATCTAAATCATCGATAAAGATGTTAAACAGGACTGGGCACAACACTGGTCCCTGGGGGACACCACTGGTGACCGGCCACCAGCTGGATGCAGCCCCGTTCACCAGCACTCTCTGGGCCCGGCCCTCCAGCCAGTTCCTGACCCAGCAGTGCCCCTGTCCAAGCTGTGAGTTGCCAGCTTTGCCAGGAGTATATTACAGGAGACAGTGTCAAAGGCTTTGCTGAAGTCCAGATGGACACATCCACAGCCTTCCCCTCATCTGCCAGGAGGGTCACCTGATCATAAAAGGAGATCAGGTTGGTCAGACAGGACCTGCCCCTCCAAAACCCGTGCTGGCTGGTTCTGATCCCTTGTCCATCCTGTAGGTACTGTGTGATTGCACTCAGGATGATCTGCTCCATAACCTTGCCAGGCACTGACGTGAATACTGAGGCAAAGTAGGTGTAAAGTACCTCAGCCTTCTCTCATCCCTATTAACTACGTTTCCCCCCAAGTCCAACAAGGAATGGAGGTTTTCCTTGCCCCTCCTTTTGTTATTAACGTATTTATAGAAGCGCCTTTTGTTATCCCTAACAGAAGTAGCCAAATTGACTTCAAATTGCACTTTTGTCTCTCTAATTTTCTTTCTGCATGACCTAGTTATACTCCTAAACTCATCCTGAGTAGCCAGCCCTATTTTCCACAGTCAGTAAGCTCTCTTTTTATCCCTGATTTCCTTCAGAATCTCCCTGTTCAACCAAGCTGGTCGTCTAACCCCCCAGCTTGCCTTTTGGCACACTGGTACTGCTTGTTCCTGTGCACTCAAGACTTCCTTCTCGAACCACATCCATCCCTCCTCTACCCCCTTGTTTTCAAGGGTTTTTTCCCAGGGTATGCTCTGGACCAGTCTTCTGAACAGGCCAAAATCTGCCCTCCGGAAGTCCAGTGTACAGGTTTTATTGGTGGCCTTCCTTGTGTCCCTGAGTATTACAAACTCTATTATTTCAAGGTCACTGTGCCCCAGGTGGCCTCCAACCCCTACATCTCCCACCAGCTCCCCTCTGTTTGTAAACAACAGGTCTAGTGGGGCCCCACCCCTGGTAGGTTCATTTACCAGCTGGAGCAGGAAATTATCCTCTATACACTCCAGGAATCTCTTAAACTGTCTCTTCTCTGCCATGTTGAGCTCCCAGCAGAGCCACAAGAACAAGGGCTGGCAATTTTGAGACGTCTGCCAGGTGCTTGTAGAACAATTCATCCCCTTCATCATCCTGGTTGGGTGTCTATAACAGACTCCCATTTGGATGTCAGCCTTGTTGGCCTTCCCCCTGATTCTGATCCACAGGCACTCAACCTTATCACTGGTGACCTCAAGTTCTACAGAGTCAAGGGACTCTCCAACATACAGAGCCACCCCTCCACCTCTCCTACCCTGCCTGTCCTTTCTGAAGAGCTTGTAGCCATCCATGTCAGCACTCCAGTCATGCGAGTCATCCCACCACATTTCTGTGATGGCAACTACATCACAGCTTTCCTGCTGCACGATGGCTTCCAGCTCCTCCTGTTTGTTGCCCATGCTGTGTGCATTAGTGTACTTGCACTTCAGCTGGGCTGCTGATTTTACTCTTAACTCAGGCTTTTCATCCCTGGGCTTCTCTTTGGAGAGCCTGGATTCATCCCCTTCCCCCTTCAAACCTAGTTTAAAGCCCTCCTGATGAGCCCCACTGACTTATGGGCTACAGTCCTTTTGCCCCTCCTAGATACATAAAGCCCATCTGATTTAAAAGACTGGGTACTGTGGAGTTTGCCCCATGGTCAAACAACCCAAAATTTTGATGGTGGCACCAATCCTTTAGCCACCTATTGATAAGGTAGGCTTTCCTACACTTCTCCTCGTTCATCTCCTCATTCATTCCAGCAAGTACAGGAACTGAGGCAAATACTACCTGTGCACCTGTCCCATGAACTGATCTACCCAGTGCCTTGAAATCCTTTTTGATTGCCCTGGCACTTCTTCCATTAATATCATCACTGCCAGCCTGGATTACCAGCAGTGGATAGTAATCTGAGGTTTGAATTAGCTCAGGAAGTCTCTTAGGAATGTCCCTCACCCTGGCTCTGGGAAGGCAGCAAACCTGCCTGTGGGATGGGTCTGGTCAACATACAGGGCCCTCAGTTCCCCTCAAAAGGGAGTCACCTACTACAACTACCCTTCTTTTTTTCCTTATAGCTGTAGTTGTAACCCGTCTGGTAGACAGGGTGCAATCTGCAGACAGATCTTCCTCTTGCCTGACCTCTACTTGACTTTCTGAGTCTAGGGCCTTGTATCTGTTTTTCAAGGGCACCTGGGGAGGTGATGGGGGTTGAGAGGGGGTTCTTTTACCTCTCTGAACAGGTACCTGTTTCCATTCCCCCCGTGCACTCGGTTTGCCTCCTGATGGCAGGAGAGTCAGGGCATCGCTGTCTCCTGCTGGACTTCCTTGGGGCTTGAAAGGGTGTGACTCCACCAGTCTATTTCCCTTTCACTTTCCCTTATGCTTCTCAGCCTCTTCCTTGAGCTCTGCTACCATGCAGAGCAAATCACTGACCTGCTCGCATCACAAACGGGTGCCACCTACAAGGTCCTCTGGCACTGCTGCCAGGGTCAAACAGTCTGCACAGCCAGAGACCTGAATGGCTGCATCCTTCTTGGAGGATTCTGTCTGTGCCAGCACCACACT
>NW_020955545.1:998048-999821 GCF_003031625.1 Empidonax traillii | reverse complement strand
AAAAAAAAGAAAAAAAGAAGAAAAAAGAAAAAAAGAAAAAACAGAAAAGAAAGAAAAAAGAAAATAGAAAAAAGAAATTAAAAAGAAAATAAAAAGAAAATAAAAAGAAAATAAAAAGAAAATAAAAAGAAAATAAAAAGAAAATGGAAACAAAACAGAAAAAAATAAAAAAGGGGAAAAATTTATAAAGGGGGGGAAAAATAAAGAAAAAAATAAAGAAAAAAATAAAGAAAAAAAAATAAGAAAAAAAAAGAGAGAGACCTAGGAGACCTCTGCGCCCTGTCTGTTCGCCCTGCCTGTTCGCCCTGCCTGTACGAACTGCCGTGCCATGCCCCTGTTTTCCTGCTCCTGTTCGCGCTCCCTGGAGACATGTATATACCAGCTAACGAGCCTGTCCCATCCCTCTCTCACCTGAGTCGGTTCCCGAGTAGCAGCCTAGCCCGGGCAGCAGCCCCTCCGGGTGTAGTCAGCACCACTGCAGTCCTCACCACTAGCACCCCACACGTGAGTGCAGCTGGCCTTGTGTGGGGTCTGAACTCTTTTCAGTGCCTCCCGTAGTAGCTAAAAATTACCTTGGAGAACATTTACTCTTCAGTGCTGTCGTAGTAGCAGCAATTACAGTGCACACGTCTCGAGACACCTCGGTATTATCTCAAGGCAGTTTCAATGAGAAGCTGGGGAAACTGATGAAACCAGCAGCAGATTTTTCATTTACAATAAGAAGTGCCTTTATTTTAGTACTTTTAGTACTTTATTTTTACTAACATATAACAAGGAAACTATTCCACTTCATAAATATGCAGTTTTCGTGGTTATAATCACAAACTTCTATAATTAATCCTTTGATTTTTCTTCTGGGACAAGAAAACATTTTCAAGATCCACTTTCAGATGAAGTGTTATTAACAGTAATTGGCATAATTAACCAATTTGCAACTTTGCAAAATTAAAAGGTTTAGTCTTTTCCTCTTTTCTCACTGCAGACCAATGACAGTTTCCTACTGATACTTCCCTGAATGCTTTTTGACTGTACTTTTCTTAGAATTTTAAGGCCAAAAAGGAACCATTATGATGCACCTGCGCACCACAGACCATTTTTTTCCAGAGCTAATAATTTTGGTTAGCCTACAGCAACATTTCTTACTTGATGTGATATAATGCAAAGTAGCCCACGGAAGAAAAGTGAGGGGTTATATAAAGGATTTCAAATTGTGTTATCAACCTGATACTATTAATAAACCTAAGATAGTATATGGATGTGGTTATCACAATGTTTTTCACAAAAATCTCACACAGACTGCGTATTGATTTTATAGTCTTGTGGCTAATATCAGTGATCAAATTTTGAATTTCTATAACGAACATAAGAAGACATGAGTATGAATAGACAACAAAAATCCCTCAAACACTCTAAAACTTAATCTGAAGACATCAAAAAATGGTCATGCAAAAGCATATGTTTTAGCAAGGCTTTCAAAGCTTAGATGGTTCCTTGTGCAAGCTGTGACCATCAAAATTAAGCTTCTAGGATGTACAGATTTCATCTTCATTACAGAGTTTGAAAATAGAGACCGAATAAAAGGCAATTTTAAGGATATTTTAAGTGCAGTTACATTTAAATGCTCTCAATTAGCTCAAGAGCATACTGCTCTTACTAAAAAGATTCTCTAAACTGTTTCTGGTGGTTCCCCTTTTAGGTATTTATAGAAGCCTCTGCTCAGTTTTTATCTTTTGCATTACTGTAGAACAGTGTTAAGAAAAAAACAATTGTCCT